>NW_010395842.1:44267-54764 GCF_000710305.1 Buceros rhinoceros silvestris
CCCCCCCCCCCCCCCCCCCCCCCCCCCCGAAACGTTATAATCCTTTCATGTTGTATGTACAGCAATTCCCTTTAATAGTCACCAGATGGGCTTTATCGGAGACACATAAGCCTGCAGTTGTTGGACATAAAGCATTCATGGGTAGAGCTTCACTGAAAGATACAGCAGAGCCTGACGTGGTAACACTGCTCAGAGTCCAAAAGAGCATATTTCTATACATTGCCTTAGCAACCCTGCTGGTTTAGACCCACCAACAAATATTTGTTCTTTGTAAAAGGTGATCATTTCAGGCAAAACAAAATTTCCTTGTTTGCCAGATGATAACAGGATGCACTTGGACAGGCCAACACTCAGGAAAAAAAGAAGTGATAAACACTCCAAGAGTGAGAATGGTCCCGTGGCTGAATTCAAACAGAATTTCTTCCCAAGGCTGTGAAAAGTTGAAGCAGAGTCTTTTTTCCTGCATCTGCCTTTTCTGCCTTCTCATTAATTGCACAAGTTACCCACACAAACTGCAATAGCACTGCTCTTCCCAGAACAGCCGATTAATGGGTGTGATAATAAGAGCCCTGCTCTTGCACAAGGACAAAATGTTTTGCTAAGGATTGCTGATGCTGAGTGGCACCCAAAACCCACAAGATGTTTGTGGGATTTGGAACCGTTCCCTCATATTTTATTCCTGTTGCTGCTGTTTTGCAGGATTTGACCCACATGGGATAAGCTACAGAGCTCATACTTGCACTTCCTCATGACTAATTCCTATTATTCCAACGTCTGCTTGAGTTTTCCGCAGCATGACTAAGGCAGTGCCTACAGCCCAGCTCATGAATGACTACAGAGCTGCTCGTGCAGTTACTCACGCTGAATCGCACCCATTAGTTTCACAGCTTTGCTGGTGAACAGAAATGCTGCTCGAGCTGAGAAAACAGTCATGAACTAGCTTGAAACTCATTAAACAGTTTAACTAAGAGCCTGGTTAAACCAGTGGTTCTTAGTCACTCTCAGATTCTGATGAACTGCTGAAGACTCAAAGTGGGGATCTTGAGAGCACTTAATTTTGAAAAAGTCAGTCCCTGGCAAAGATTAACTCCCATCCCCGCACACCTTCTGCAGGCTTCTGTGGGACAGCATCTCGGAGGTGATGGTGCCCTCCCATACCCCAAGGACACTGGCAAAACACCATGAGACATCCTGCCTATCCGGGTCTTTCTAAGCACTGCAAACCACACTGTTAATGTTCTTCACCTTGGGAGACCTCCAGCCAGCTCTGTGGATGGAGAGAGAATCCCAAGATCCTCTGACACAAGTTGTGCTGCTGAATCTTTCAAAGAGAAAATCCACCCATCAGGTGGGTTTGTGTGTGTTGGCTTTGATAAAGCAGAATTCACCGACACCAGGCGAGGACCCAGCCCCAAATTCTGCTACATTTCCCATTGTCCGGTTGCAGCAAATACATCAAACCAGTCAATTTTTCAAAAAGTTGAACAGAAGAAAACACCACACAGAATTCCACCTCCACCAGAAAGAAGTCTGGCCTTGGTCAGAGTGGTACTTACAGCCTCTTCAGCTTGTCTCTTGTAGGACTTCACTAAATGAGTGGAAACGTCCAGACAAGTCCACAGCCTTGTTGAAATTCTGCATTGGCCCTTGGAGAGGTCCTTTCTGACCTAGAGTCCTACCAAACCAGGTAAAACTTTAAGAGTCGTTTCATTGCAATCTACTCGTGAGCCAGAATACTGCTCCACGCCTATTCAAACAGCAAAACCAGATCTATAATTAGTGCTGGGGAAAAATGTTTGGAGCAGGGCAGGCAGGGACAGTGGAGAGAGAGCACCCTCCTCCCAACTTGGAAACCTGCTGTAGCTCCTTCAAAATCCCTTTCCTTCCGACACTCAGGTTGACTCCCAATGAATTCTGAGACCTGGAGGAATCAGATAGTTTCCCAATCACGTCATGTGCCTCGTTGGGGCAGGCTGCGCAAGGGCCTCTCCTGATGGCACCAGAGCTGCCTCTGGATCTGTCACATGTTTGGGTAGGCTTGGTCCTCCTAAATGCCATTTTCCTTTGATTGACCTTTCATTCTGAGGAATTGCTGGATCACTCTCTGTCACAGGATCTATTCGCAGACCTTTATGACATTTAGGAAAGGGTGTGTTTCTTAGAGCCTTTCTGCCTGAAAAGAAAAACTCTCCCCAGCCCTTCGTTAGCTCCCCCACAGCGACTTTCTTGAGACGAGGAAAAAAAATCCCCCCCACCCCCTTTTTCCTGCTGTGAATTTTGCCAGCTACAGCTGCACGCACTTCTCAGTAAGGTAGAGCCCCGGCACAAAGATGCCAAACCCTTGCTTCTGTTCATTTGGTGCCATAAATACTCCCGGTTTACTACCAACAATCTGGGCGTTAATAACTCTGTGCAGGCATCACTCTCTCTCTGCAACCAGTGCAACCAGTGCCTTTGCATACGCCAGCGGCTCCAGAGGCAAGCCAGTGATCACTGGACCTCCTGCAGATGGCTACAACAAGAGTCAAACGTTGTTATCATCACGGATCTCTGTCCTTCTAACGTACAGGCATCCAGTGGCTCTTAGTTCACTGCGTATCTGTACAGCCCTGCCTGGAGACTGCAGCAGTGACAGATAACCGCTCATCAGGTCAAGGTGCGCTTTGGCACATTTTGGTATTTGGAGGGGAGACGGCAGGGAGGGGGAAGCGTGCGCTGCAAAAAGGCTCTTCTCCAACATCCCCCGGGCAGCAGGTCCTGCAGACACAGAGCTGCCTTGCACGACATGCTGCAGAAATCCCCCACCACCCAGGGAAACAGGTATTCCCCCTCTGCATCCAGACATCAAGCTGCCCAGAACCACTCGGGTTCCCCCGGAGTTTAATTCCCAGGGCTTCTCTACGGCAGTTCCACCTTTTGATACATGAAAAGTGAAAGTAGTTAAAAGATGCCGAGCAGCCCCAATTCTCCTGTGCACCAGCGGTACTGAAGGGACCTCCCCACCTTGCAGAACTGGCCCATAATACACCAGGGGGTGGCCAGGAGAGCAGAGTGCCCAGCAGCTGTCAGCTCTCCCCAGGTCTTGATTTAGGGGTGTCGCTTGGCGGCTGCCTCCCGCGGGGCTGCGGCACGCGTGCACTCACAGCTGAGTGCGGCGGCGCAGGAGCAGAGCCCAGGGCACAGCCCGAAGGGCTGGATACATTTCTACAGCTGCTTAGAGAGGCAAAATCCCAGGAAAGCACCTGCTGCTTCACCTACAGCTGCCAGCGAGGTGAAAACCGGCTGAACCCTGCTGCCGCCGACCTCCCATCCCTCGCCGCTGCCGGCTTCTGCCCCGCACTCTAAGGCAGCAGTAAAAAGCAGAGGCAGTTACTCCTCGAGCAGCCCACGTTGCCATCCCAGTCGTTCTGGACCCCGACTTTGTGCTGTATGTGACCAGAAATGATCAGAGGTATGTTGACAGCAATAGCCCACGGCTGCGGCACCGCTCTCGCCTTGGTCATGCAGTAAGGCAACAACCCAAGAGCTGCAGAGCAGCACCACAAGGGATTGTTTTGAAACCTGAAATCATTCTGTTAAAACAGGTTAATAATACTGTGAACTCATCTGTCGACCAACACAATTTTTTTAATGCCAAGATACACCATCTTTCTGGCTACGAGCCGAAGCTCCAGCCTGGATCCTTTCAAGGCAGAGCAGGAGAGAGCAGTGCTCTCTGGCCCTCGGTGTGAGTCCTGGGGTAAGATACCCCTGATTTCTCAGCCAATGGGCAGTGATACCTGAAAAAAATCAGCCTCTGTAAGTGCTGAGAATCTGCAACCTCTGATGCTCCTGGAGACAGGGATTATTTCCTGCAGCATTTTCCCTTGGGACGGGGGAGAAGGGGCCAAAAGCAAGGCTCCAGGTAGATATTCCATCAAAATTGCTGACACAGCTATTTTTTACACATTTTTATAGTCAGGATGGGGGGGTGTGGGGGGTGGTGGGGTGGCAGAGAGAAAACAATGACTGTTTCTTGCTTCCTGTCCTGCAAAGGCAGCTCTCTAGAGACACAGGGCACTGCTGAGGAACGCGCCTTTAGCCCCACCACGCTGGAGAGAGTTCAGCTGAGCTCACAGCCTGCGCGAACAGAAGGAGCTGTTACGATACGACACCAACCCAGCAGCGGCAGGCTTTCTTTCGCTCCCCCTTGTCCTCAACTCAATAGTTTGAGAGAATAATTTCTCAATATTGTGGCCAAGAGGGAAGGGTGGGGTTTGACATCCGTGGATGTGACTTGGGAAGAAGTGGCGAGAATGCAGCTGCCTCCCTCCGTGCCCGCTTGTTATTCTTTCTCCAAACACAAACTAAATATAACTTTGCCCCATAACATTCAAATCATTTTAGTTACTAGAAGGGATCATGCCTGGAGTTCCAAGGGCCAGGGTGCAATCAGGCTTAAAATATAATTTAAACAATCCAGACCCTACGTTTTCCACCAAGTTATTTTCTTGCTTGTAGTTTCCCCATACACGTATGCACACCCAGAAAGAAACCAATGATCTGAGCCAGAGGCCAAGTTTTCTGTTCAAGACAGTGTAAGCCCAGTCAAACATTAACAAGGAAATGCCGTGATCACCTCATTTGTTTTAAATATTTCTGCTCATACACATGCAGACAAGTGTGCAGATTTATTTGCCTCATTCACGAATACAAGCAACTGGAATCTCCTTTCTGTTCCATTATATAAAAGGCAGACCCTACACCTGTCTTACTGAACAGCTGGGCAATTTTCAGTTTAGATCCACCATCCTACACCACAGAAAAGCCCCACTTGCTGCTCTGCTGCTGACACCGCTTTCCCAGCACTCCTCCTCTTCCCCCCAGTGCCTCGGAAGGGCTGGTGGTTGCCACTTCTTGGCAAAAGGGGTTTTGTAAAACCCAAGAAAGCCTCTTTGCTTGAACAAATAGCTATTTCGGGGAAGCAGCAAAAACAATTTCTAGAAGTGTATTTAAGACACAACAGCGGAATAGCCCGGAGCTTCCTGTCCGTACCTCTCACAGCCAAAAACACACACACGTGTAATTATATTTTCCTGGACTGCATCACAAAGTTCATGCACTCATTCAACTCATACATGTAGTAAACATGATTTATAGCTCTGTGTGAAAACCCTCTAGATATATGGTGTTTTGATAGTGACTCGAACCTAGCACTATAATTTAGTAACACCTAGCAGTGAAAGCTAAATGATTTCCCACTCCACATTCCTAACTTTCCATGAACCCCTTTTACTGCTAACCTGGGGAGGAGATACTGCTTCTACAATTGTTTGGACTTCGCCTTGTTATTCCTTCAACTAAACTGCATGCTAACGTCAAGCCTCACATATGGTGCACACACCAGCACTGACCCACGTCCTATGAGACCATTTGCCATGACACAGTTCAAAGTGAACTTTATTAACACATTAAACATAATTACAAAGAGGAAATTCCAAGGAAGGTCAACCAGCCCGGACAGTTTCTTGGAATGGAAAGTAATTTATAATATCCACATACTGTATTGTAAAGTTTATAAAGAAGTTAAATAAGTTTTAAGAGTCCCATGGGTTATGTATATTTTATTATTTAATACCAAACACATTCGCTTTCCATGAAGATAAGATTTCTTTTGAAGTGCTGTGTTAGCAAATTAGCAAAGTCATTTACCACGAAGCACCCCAACAACCCATCAACGCATGTGAAGAATTAACACCAGGGACTGGGGTAGCACAGACCATGTGTGTCCTACGAGGAGAACACCGCCAAGCACAGAAGTCTTCCATTATCACAGCGGCATGACGGAGCGGGACAACAGCCACTAGCCAAACCACTCATCCAGCGTGAACACGATCTCTTACACCAGCGCGTGAAGCAACATTTGGTCTTCACCATACTCATCGCCGTAAAACCTAACCCTCCAAAGTCCTCGTTCGCAGCAAAGCTGATTTCTGTCACCTCTCCCATGCTTCAGAATGAACATGGATGGCTGGAAAGGACCATCTAAAAGCCATGTTTTACACTTGCGTCTGGAGTTGGCTAACTTGGGGCATCTGTTGCTAGAAAGCTGGGCTGGACAACTCCTGCTTACAGTACGAGTTTCACCGTTCCCACAATAGTTTAACCCTCTCTGCAAGACCAACATGGGGATTATATACTTACACTCTGCACATCATTATTGCCATTATTTCTATTGGCTTTTATGCTCTAACGATGGAACAACGGATAGAGGCCTCGCTATGCTGGGGGCTGGACAAACACCTTCCAAGGAGCAAATCCCACAGGGAAAGGCTTACAAAGCAATGACAGCAAGAGTTTCAATTAACAAGAGAAGGTGTTCCTGAAAGAGAGGAACTCTTTGCTCTCTGCACAGTGGGAAGCCATTACGTGGAGAGCGGAACTGATAAAAACACTTTTTGAAGGAGATAAAAGGATGAATGTTTTGCCCACGTGTACCATTAACTATTGGAATAAGCAGTTCAAAGGACTGGTGAATCCAACATCTTTTCATATTTTCAAAACAAAACAGTTTGCATTTTCAAAAGGTATGCGTTAGCCAAGTCAAGTAGGGGTCAGCGTAGGGGTAACCAGCCCAAGCGCTTTGGTATGTGACAGGAGGAGATCAGATTAGATGAGCTAATGGGTCCTTCTTGGCTTGAAAACATAGGCACCCACAAACAAAAACAGCACTTATCAAAAACAATCAAAAGATTAAAGAAAAAACCAACAGCATCTCTGTAGAACAAAGACTCTCAGCGAGAAACACAAAGACACCACAAGTATTTGCTGACCAACCCCGACGACTGGTCAAGCTGAGCTTTGGGAATAGTGAACTGTTCGCAAGCCTTAGCCTTCGGCTGCACAGCGGAGCCCAACAACCTGATGGAGAAAACAGCTTTTCAGATTCATTTTACAGCAAGTGAAGTGACATATTTTCTCCTCCTTCCCCACCTCTGCGGTAGGAGCTGCTTTCCTCATGAAATGGATATTTATTGATAGCACAAGAAATGCTTGCCGTATTTTTACGTAATAACTAGCCCCTTGGGTGAAGGCTGCCAGTAAATTTTCTACTCTAGATGTTCCAAAAATAAGAAAAATGGAATATTTGGGAACGTGTTCCATTTAATTAAGTGCCCTGCACACATATTTCACTGAGATTTAATAAAATAGTTATTGTATGTTAAACAATTGGCACTTGATTATTGCATAGATTTATTGCCGTTCAACAACAGTAGATGAGATACGTATCTCTTACATGGTTTTTAAATCCTTTGAGCATATGTTTTCAATAATCAGCGGGTATTTATTTAACATGAAATTACCATCTTATTAAATTAAACGTGCATGGGTGACATTCAATTTCAAGTGCTGCTGAACATTTTTTCAGCAGCAAAAAACAGTAACTTTATCCCTTAGGTTTTGAGGTAGCAAACGCAGAGGAGAGTTAGGATTACTTCAAATTACTTCTGAAGAAACAGACTTCGTATGCTAGAAGGTTTCTCTTCTAGTGTGGAAGAAAAGATATTATTTATTGTTTCTTAAGCGCTGCCAGTGGGCTTAGCGTGTGCCAAAGGAGAGGACTAATATTTATTCTGTAAGGCTAAAATTATACTGATGGCGCAGGTCAGGTATGCAGTTCAGTGGATAATCATCAGAAGATTTTTTTTTAGAGAAAAGAACATCAAGGTGTGTTGGCACAAGTACCCACACAATCTGTCTTTTTCATTCCCATTCAAGAAGGCAAGATCCTGTGAATGATGACATTCCTAATTTGCTTTTTCAAAAGAAATGGCACTAAAACATGTTTTCAAGGTTCTGATATTAAAAAGCCTTTTTTTTTTTTTTTTCCCCCAGCCTCTTCTTTCCAGGAAGGCCAAACTGCCCGATTTTGGAAGAAAGCTAGAAATCCTCTGGCTTGAGGAAGGCAGGAGAATCCGGAACCCAACCAAAAATCCTGCCCCATAGCCCCAACCTGCTCTCATCCAACCTAACCCAAACCCCCGGCATCTCCACCACAAGTCACACAGGGACCATTCCTGCCAACAGGCATTTGTTTGCTTCCCATAATCTCTGGGAAACAATCCAGCCAGGCAGCCCTGAATTAGCTTCTGGGATTAATCTACCCCAATTTTACATAAGTGCTATTGTACTCTGCCCGTCCAACTGCTCCCCAACCCCGCAAATCCAGGTTCACAAGCCCAGTGGATTTCCCAGCCAAATCACCCACCATGTCCAAGACTTTCAGCAAAACAAACCAGACACTCTGCAAATCTCAGCTTAATTCACTAATTTTGTAACAAAACTCCCCTTGGAGCCACCAGTTGCAATCATGTTCCAAAGCCCAAGGCTTCAGACTTCTGAGACAATCTGCTCTGGTTTTTGTCCCCCTCTTTGTCCCTCCTGCCTACACACAGTATCCTGTCAACTAATCATTTTATTTGCACAGCTCCTAGAAAATAGGATGCCCAAGTTCACGTTCGGTGACCTGGATTCCCCTTGAACTTTGGGAGTCAATATTTAACCCCATCTAAGCACGGTACAGGGTTTAATAAGTAATTAGCCGTTTCCCTTATAGACAGACGTCTGTGTGAGAGCTGTACGAGCAGGAAATTGTAAGTGTCATTGTTTATGTCTGCAGGGAAACAGAAACCACGATGGTTGACTCCGTGCCATATTCGGGAACGATGTGAATGAAGATCTTTAAATAGCTGGTTTGCCTTCCCACTAGTCCACAGCAGCAAGTCTTTCTTCAGCCATCACCGATACAGGAGCCTTTTTCATTTGTATACAAGAAATCGGGATTCCTCAAAATACTCTTTTAAAACCTTTTTTAACAAATCTCTTTCTAAAGGAATAAATTGGAGAAGACTTTAAACTCTTCCATCCAGCGTG
Source organism: Buceros rhinoceros silvestris (assembly GCF_000710305.1). Classification (NCBI taxonomy): domain Eukaryota; kingdom Metazoa; phylum Chordata; class Aves; order Bucerotiformes; family Bucerotidae; genus Buceros; species Buceros rhinoceros. The sequence continues at coordinate 53,181 of NW_010395842.1, forward strand.
GGTTCCTAATAGCCTTTCCCAATACTCAAGATGGAAAAGGTGTGATTGGGGCATTAAGGGCTCAGAAAAAAACCCATCTTGAACATTCACTCAACCAGGACACGCTGCCAAAATATCCACGAGCCTTTGGCTGTTGGGCAATCAGTGGCAGTGCCCTACATGCCGAGGCTGCTCTCAGCACTCTCTTTGCTCTGCCCTTGTCAGTGGGGGCTTCTAAGTTTGGTCACCACAAAAACGTGGCAACAACTGTTTGTTGGTGACCACAAGGAGATAAACACTGTGGTATTTAAGAACTGAAGATATTTTTGGAGGCTTCTCTAGAACAGAAGGTACTTCTAGCTGGATGGCTGCAGAAGAGACTCGGTACGGAGTCTTGTGCAGAAATGGTTTTCTATCAGAAAATGGCATGTTTGCCAAATAGCAAGACTTTGCCCAGCTTTCTCTTCTAATACTCCCTTTCTCCATTTGATGTATCTTTGAGTATTGGCAAATTAAAATGAAACGCATACAAACCAAAAAGTTGGGATTTAAAAAGTACATTGATCAAGCAATGGTAATTTTTTTCACGGGTTTTTCATTTCCATTTTTTCATTCTATAATATAAATATTCTAGAATAGTCTAGAACATTCTGGACTATTCTAGAAATACAATATTCTAAAATATAAAAACAGGTTTGATTTGGGACAGGAATACATTAAAATACATTAAAAAATCATAAAGGCAACCTCCCCATCCATATATATAATATATACATATATATATAAAACCTTGTCTTGCTCCAGAAGAAAAATTTTAAAAAAACCTGCATCTTGCTCCAAAAGACAAAAGCAAAGCCGAGCTGACTTTCTACCTTCTAAGACATTTTAAAATTCTGCCTGAAACCATTCACTATGGACTTACCAAAACCTACAGTTCATGTGTTCAGGCGTGATGGAAGTGCTCGATCCAGCTCTCTTCAAATTAAACTGTCGTCATCTACCTTACGTGTGCCTACATCAGTGTTTTAGTGTGGACCAAGGGCGTGCTTTAAAGGGAATTTTTTGATCATCTCTGCCAATTATACTTCAGTTCACACCATGAAACTGTTTTGGCGCACATGAACTATCAATGTATATGAAATGGAGCTGCTAGGGGTGCTCTGGTTCGGATGGGCATTTAGTCCACAGGACCAGATTAGGGCTCTTCTGGAGTGAAGCACCCCACTGAAACGGGGGGGTGGATGCTCAGTACCAAAAGCTTTGCTTTACAGATCCAATCTTACCAAACCCCTCCAGCTGCTATCACAGACCCAGCCAGCACTTGCGAGCTGGGTCCCCAGTAAAACAAAAGCAGGAGCTGTGCTCTTGGATTTCCATTAACGAGCGCTCAGTCTGTACCACCAGACTGGAGGTAATCCAGAATAAACTCCCCAAATGCCTGCAGTGTGAACACCACCTCCTCGGCACCAAATAACTCACTTTAAAGATTTGCTCCTGTTGCACCATTCTACAAGCTCACTTAGACACACCTGTACATCTCCTCCAGGAGGGGAAAACACTTAAACGCGTTTTAAAAGGAAGTGTTCACAAGGTCGATGTAGGGAA
>NW_010395842.1:54941-58593 GCF_000710305.1 Buceros rhinoceros silvestris
CAAAATCTTCTGCATATGAAAACAGGGGAACCAGCACTGAACTCTTACAGCATTCACATCTGGTTCCTGCTCCCCAGACACTGAAGCACACACTACCTGATGTAAAAGGACGTGACAGTCGACAGTATTGGCAGGAGCCTGGACCTCTTAACGCACGGAACCTTCATACCTGCTGTGAAACCTCATCTGGGAAACAGCCTCAGCACCAGGCCATACCCAAAGGAAAGGAGCAACAATTTCTTCAGATGAATCAACCCTGGTCCAGTGCCACAGCACAGTGCTAAAACATAGAATCATAGAATGGTTTGGGTTGGAAAGGACCTTTAAAGGTCATCCAGTCCAACCCCCGGCGGGGAGCAGGGACATCTGCGACTAGAGCAGGGTGCTCAGAGCCCCAACATCCAACCTGACCTGCCATGGTGCCAGGGATGGGGCTTCTCCCATCTACCTGGGCAACAGAGGACAGTGTTTCACCACTTTCATGTGACGATGCCTGCACAAGTCCACGCACAAGCAACGTTCTGGCTCTGAAAACTCAAGTTGCCATCGGCACATGAGGGCTCAGCTGGAGCTCTGGACAGAGGCTAGTCCAGATTTCTGCAGCCTGCCTGCAAGTGGGACAGCTTCTAACAGATCCACTTCCTCTGCTCCTCCTCTTCTGAGTGCTGGCTCGCTCACAACGGCAGGGTCAGTGCACTCTGAAGTGGCCTTTATTAGTTTTTCTAGTAGGAGATAGTAGAGACTTGTCTGTATGATAGACTTACTGATCGCAGGGCCGTGGTTTGTACTGAGGATTGCCAGTACTTTTTTTTTACTTTTCTGGACAGTCCCAGGACTGTTCAGCTTCAAAGATCAGATAAAACCAGCATTTTACCTGGTATGTCTCAAGCTCTGCTGCACTCCTTGCTCCTCAAAAGCCCCTTCCTGTCACCTGGAGGAAGGTATTTTTCCTACACCCCTGTTGCACAACAGCATGGCACGTCTCAGGATGAACAGTAGTACCAAACCAGCACCTAACAGTGGGTATATTCTGCCTCAGTTGAAATATTAAAATTAAGTATTTTAAGATATAAATCCATTTAAGTTCTCCAAGCTATCCAAAGGATTTGGAAATTTCTTTTTTGTCGAAGATCCCATATCACCTGCCATTTATCTCTATAAATTTGCGTGAGTAGAAAGTTGGTGGTCATCGTTATCTACTACATAAGCAAACTCCCAACCTCCTGCGATGGTCAGCACGGCTGCTTTATTTGAGCTGCCCGAACTCCAGCAGCTACAGACCACATGGGACATCGATCGCTCTGTAATTTCAGATAACGTCATTCCACGGGTAGGCTGCGCACTGGTATGTAACGTCATCTCCATCAGGTAGCTCGAGCTACGCTGGGATATCAATTAGAGAGTGCTCCTATTACCTCACGGTCTGGTAATGCACAGTCCCAGCTACTCGCCTGCGAGTGTGCGCGGGGAGAGAAACCTGGAGAGCGCAACAGCTCTCTAGGAAAAGCTGTGCGTGGAGAAATATTGTCTAGCTGCTTCATCCCCCACCGCGCACGCGTGCGCGTACCAACGCACGCACAGCGCATCAGCTGTCTGCAGGAATTCCCAACTGCCACAGCCTGTCTGCTCAGCCTGACCTGGGCATCAGAGCACGGCATCCACCCGCGTGAAGACTCCTGAGCCCCTCTGTTCACGGAAATCAGAGGTTTTACTGCTGCAGCGACCTGAACTTGTTCTTGAGAGGAGCCACATCAGAAATCACTCTGTGCTGCACGCTGGCATGTCTAAGCGAGGAGTCAAGAGGTCAAAGCCCAAGGTCAGAGAAGAGCAGAGAGGCGAGACCCCTTGCTGTACCTGTGGCTGGATAAATCAGCACTTTCCTAATCAGCCACTAATCCCCTAATCTTTATTGCATGTAAATTCCAATCCCTTCCCAACGGCTACGCCACAGTAATCTCCAATCTGGTTGCAGTAAAACCCCATTGGAAGGCTCATCGATAAAAGAAGGAAATGTGTAAAATCAATTTGCTGTATATCACGAACAGCGTCGCACACCCCTTCGGGGATCAAAGAATCACCGTCAAATACCAACAAATAAAGGGCTGTTAAAAACACTTTTTATCTAATAGTGGATTTGACTATTTGACAAAAGACAAAATCCACTTCCGAAGGGAGAATGGGGGCATTGTTTTACATACAGTAGAGATTGGTTGGTGGCTGAGGCAGAAAAGGCAGCATAAAAAAGGTCGTCATTTAAGGTTATGCCATAAAAGTGCAAGGGCAAAAGACAAGAGAGCCTAGATGCACTTAGGCTCACCATTTACTGGCAGGAATCAGCCTTGGCCAATGATCTCAGCTTTGCCTTCAAGAAGGTACAGCAGCAGCAGTGCTGACATGGAGCAGCTGGCCAATGAATTAATCATTAGGTATTTATCTTGATAAGAAGCAATAATCGTTGCTAGAGCTGAGCAAAATGCTCCAACTTTTGGTCCTGAGCTCAGCTTTGGGCTGAAGTAGCCCCAGCAGTAGGGACCACAGACCTGGCCTACCAGGAACAGCCTGGGCTCCATCATTGCTAAGCACAGCGGTTCTTAGTTTTGAAAACAATGGAAAATTGAAAACACTTATGAAAATAAAATATCTTGGCAGGATCTGACTCTCATATCAGTTTTCTGCAGTGGCTAGAAGGGAAGCCAAAGCCTCCTTCGCGCAACCTACCAGAAGATGAAAATATTGAATTAGAAGAAAACAGTGGCCAACGTAACTCCCACGTTTCATTGAGGGGAATTTGCCAGCACTTTTAAATCTTGAGATGGTAAGTACTTGTTTCTTAAGGCCTCTTTTCCGAGGGCATAATCCTGAAGGAGAAACTCCTGTTTATTTGAACTTGAAAGGAAATTTGTGACCTTTGTGATCGCGGGGAATCACTAAACGCTCTAAAAACAGGAAGCAAACAAGCAAAATCCAATTTGTTGTAACATTCATGCTATTTAAGCCAGAGTACTGGTTTTCTGTGGTTTGACCCAGGAGCACTGAACACGCAGGATTACCAACGTGAGCGTTTCCCACGGATGAGTCCCATGGGATTGATTTGAGCATCTTTACGACACGCATTAACAAAAAGCTGCCCTGGCTGTGGGATCCAATAGCTGTAGGCTCTGAGCTAGTCGATGCTCCACTCACCATAGAGGAGATCGTAAGCAGGTGCCTCTCCTGGAGGAGCTGCTCTGCCACACTCAACGGGAAGCTGGCTCGTATCCCCAGATGGTTGTCATTATGGGAAGGGCGAAGAAAGAGGGACAGGAGAGTAAATAAAACCACGCTGTTACTCTTGCAGCACCTACAGTCCAAGAGGGACTCCAGTAGCTCAGTTCTGCAAGTGATAGAAGTTTTACAAGACCTCTGCTCCAAGCAGCCCTGAAATCAAAGGTCTGTTTACTTAGCCTTTGCTTGCTGGGCTTTAGGGTAGTGCAGGGAAGATCAAAGGAGGGACCTCTTTTCACATGTCCAACTACACAACCAGCAAGGCTGTTTGTGTTGGATTCCTACACGCTGAGCATGCTGCTGTCTGTCAACACTTCGGGCTCGTTTTCGGCACTATTGGGTGAGGAGGGAAATATTCAGAAAGGCCCCACAGATTCTGGTCCTGCTG
>NW_010395842.1:58662-65631 GCF_000710305.1 Buceros rhinoceros silvestris
CTGCTGAAACAAAAGTGGAAGTCAGAGCAGGGAGCTCTGCTTTTGACCGTGACTGCCCAGGTAAATAGGAACTACTTGCAGAAAAAAAAGCCGCAGACATGTGCTCTCCACTGAAGTGCTACACATAAAGCCTGCGAGAGGAGCTGCAAAAGATAATTTGGGTGCTGCATTATTTGGGTGCCGCCTGTTTTTACTGCTAAGGCACAGTGAGAGTAGGGACTGGCACTGGGTCGAGGAGGACACCCTGTGCACCTCACACGCATAAAGAGGTGCGATAGCATCAGCAATTCAACATCTTCCTGACGTCTCCCACTGACGCCTGTACAACCCTGCTCTGGGGATGTAGCAGGTTGCAATGGCAGGCCGTTTATTCACCACACATAGTCTCCCCTTCACACCCACTGCTTGGGGACTTCAAGCAGAAATGGTTTTGCAGTTACCCAAAATGCAGGAGGATGACCAACACTTAGCTTCCAATGCCCTGGCTGGATCCTGCAGCTGGATTTCCTAGTGCCTATTAAGTGGCAAGAACCTGCGGACACTTTCATTTATTTATTTGCTTGTTTGTTGCTGGTGCATCATCTCTTTAATATTTAGAAAAGGCTGAAGCCAGGGGATGGCCTTTGCCTCAAGCATGGCTCCTGTCTACATGGCTTCCCATTTTCTCCAAGTTTGTAAGAACATAAAATCTGCTACATTACTCCTCAAACAGATTTGTCTGGAATTGTCCAATAGGCTCAAAAGCCATTGGAAGGGATGGAGACGCATCAACCCTCAAAAAATGTTGACGCATGGATCTCCTCTCCTGAAGACACCAACCTAAAGACCATCCAGACATGGATAGGTACAGAAAGGGCACTCTGACAGGAGGAGGCAGCTGATTACTTATTGAGCTTCAGAAGTAGGGCTCTTTGAAAGTTTTCTCAGAAGAGACAATCTTCATCTGGTATGACAGCAAAACCTTCACCAGAAAATCAAGATCACAAAAGTTGGGGCAGTTCCATTTTTTGCTCATTTCTTTTACTTTTCTTGGTGCTTCTGTTAAAGTTTCCCAGAAGAAAAACCCTCCCATGTTCTGACAAGTGTTTCTTAGGAGAAACAGAAACCCAGGTCCTGCGAAATAGGACAATGATGCAGGCAGCCAGTGTTAGGAAACCAAGTGTACCAACAGCCAGCTTGTTCTGAAGCTGCCTCCTGCAAAATGTCCTGCATCTCCTTCTGAAACAGCTGCAAAGGCCATGGGCAGAGACCAAGACACTGGACTGCACAGCCCCCAGGTGAGCCCAGCACAGGACTGGGATTCAAAATACGTGATATGTACCGTTCCTCCACCTCCAACATGCTTTCTTTCTGACCTCAGATCACTTCTACTTCACCATATGGGAAACTGAGTCATTTTTTGCAAAGCATTGCATATGAGCTTTGAGATCCTCAGCTGATGGACCCCAGAGTAACACTCCTGGAGGACTTTGGTCTGAATTAGACCAGGCCATTTGCCTCAGGAAAACAAACCACACAGCTGACAACCAAACCACTGGTTACTATAGCTGTGACCCGGCAGGACCCAGCAAAACAGTTCAGACTGTACATGCCCTCATTCTCACTGCTCTCCAGGGCACTGATCCGTTCTAGGGGTGTTTGGGGCAAAACTGCTGCAACCCTGACTCCGCATCGGACCATGCCACTTCCAGCAGTTCCCTCCCACACTTGCTCTCTTGCACTGATGTGTGGAGCTCATGTAGGAATGACCAACCAAGTAGTACCACCTTCTTCTTCCCTTGGTTTCACAGAGGAGTAGAACTTCATAGAGTAAACACTGTAAGGAACATGGGGAGAAGACCACAAAAATTGTAGGCTGGAAGAGCCCCCTTAGATGTCCTTCCCATCCATCTCACTCTACTATCAACAGGACTGACCCTTTAAAATAGAGACAAGTAAAAGAAAAGTGAGCTAAGGGTTAAGATGCTCTCTTAGGTCCTTGATTCAACTCCGACAGCAAGGGTACCGAACTGTCACAGCTCCACACAGACACCTCCCTACCATGGGGTGCTGCGAGGACAAACAGTGGATTGCCAGGCACACGGTGATGATGGGGTGCAGATGGGTACCTAGCTGGACGGTTTCAAGACTCACCGAAGAGTCTCCCCAGTTTTGTAGGGGAGATGTTGCCCTCACCAGGCAACACAACCCACTTTGCTTCACCTTGTTCCACTGCCTCTAGTCAAAACACTCATCTTTGCTCCTAAAGTGATCCCCTCCCCTCTTCCTGGCTCCTGTATCCAATCCCTTCATACACTTGTAGACAGTTATTGTCCCCTCAGGTGTCACTTAGCCAAGCTATACATATATTTACAAGCAGCTCTTTTAATCTTCTCACATAAATCAGTCTCCCCAGTTGTCTGATCCGATCATCCGGGCCTGTTTCTCTCTGTCCGGACGAAAACCTTGCCTGTCTCCCTGACATCTCATGGATGTCGAGCTGTCAGCTCAAGCTCAGAGCTCTTAATCTTCCTCCCCCTCCCCACCTCCTTCCTTAATTGCTACAGACACCACTACCGTCCTGCCTGTTGCTCAGGCCCGCAGCCCAGGCATTTCTTTTTTCACTCATCTGCCCCTCTAGTTCTCCACATCCCAGCTCGGACTGAGTCTTTCTGCAGCTCGTTGAGAAGCCTCAGCCTTGGCTGTCCATCCGCTCACTTGCAGTTTGCATCCAGGCTTCCTCCCTATTTCATCACGACTCCTCTGCTCCAGCCTTGGCAAAACACATTTTTGCCTCATTCATACTCATTTTTTTCTAGGCACGGCTCTGGCCACATCTGCTTCTCCTCACATCTAGCTCTCTCTTCCCCTGCCGCACCGAACAGCTGCTCCTTTTCTTCACTTTTCAAGGCTCCTCCTGGACTCTTCCCACCATCCCTACTGCCCAGAAGCCCAGACTCTCTCTTCCCTTTCTACATTTTTCAGAGAAAATCGTAGGTGTTTTCTGCCAAGCTGCCTGCCCTGTGTGGGGCAGCTTGAGCAGCTCCCCACCAGCATCGGCTGAGACGCTCCCTCCCCACACACTCCTCCTTAAAGCTTTCCTGCACCACATACCAGTCAGCAGCTAACTAAGCCTGACACCTCTGCTGGTCCTCATGGTCAACAGCATCTCAGTGCTGCTTTGCTCCACCCATGTCTCCACCTTCCTGCCATCGTCCTTCATCTGGTACCCCCAGGCAGCTCTTTGGGCACAGCTTTCTTCTATTCAGACAACACCTTGCGCAGTGGGGTGAAGGCCCTGAGCACAGCAGTGACACGCACAAATCACACTAATCACAGCTTCACCAGCACCTCTCTGCTAATTATCCTCATTTCTGCATCCACAGCACTAAAGTATAATTGCATTTTAACAAGCTTCATTAGCACATTGCCTTAGTCAAGCTTAACACAGCCCAAGCACCCAAGGAAACCTCATGGTACTTCTTTTCTGCTCAATATAATTTTCAAGGCTTCTGTAACCTGATTTGTTAGGAATAACCTCGGGGCTGTAAAGCTTTTCTTCTGCCATCCAGCAATTAAGGAATAATTTGTCACGGAGCAAGTCAAGCTGCAGGGCACGAAAGCCCTGTGCAATACAAAGAAGCTGTGTAAACCCTAGCCCTTGGTGCAGGAGCGAAGCGAGCATCCCTCCCCTCCTCCTTCCTTAGCCGGCAGCCTGTGCTCAGCAGCAGCCCGTGGAAACACCGCACACCTCCTCAGCAATTCAACTCCTTGGCCCGTGGGCAGAGAAACGCCTCAATGCCCCCTGCCAGCGTACACTAACAGTGGCTCTGCCCCTCCGGCACCTTCTTGGACACTGTGCAGGAAGGTAAACAGCCAGTTGCCAATCCCAGCCATTGGCATGAGCTATATAATGGCACAGGTTTAAGAAATGGGCCGCAAAGCTTTTTTTAGCAAGTTTTACGAAGCTCCAAAGGATAACTGAAACTCCATCATTTCTTTAAAACTATCCTGGGCAGAAAAATGTCAGTATCTTAAGAATAAGAAAGAATGAGCAAAGGCAGGTGATGAGTTTGCAACCCTCTAGACGCCTTGAACTCACACGCTGCTCTCTGGGATAGGTCCAAACACACCAGGGCAAGCTGGGGTGCACATGCAACAGGATCAGGGTGTGACCCCGGGCAGCAGCCTCCAAACAGGGACACGCTCCATGTTTCAACCATCATTTATGGTCTGCTAATCGTTCATGTAGCCACAGCCAGGTGTACACACATACACTGAGGAGAAACTGGTCTCACATGAGAAGGAAGAAGAGACAGCTCTGATGTCTACAGAGTTCGAGGAGTATCTCTGCCCAGCTAAACCACTGCTGGCTTTCAAGTTGTTTAATACTTTCCCCAGTTATCTCAGTGACATTAGTCAAACCCTTTCCCAAGCATTCCTGGAAAGATGCTTCCTGTTTGGGTGAGGGAGAGAGGGTAGTTCTAAATAAAAAATGATCTGCCTATGCTCAGTGTGTATTAAGCGCAGTCACCAACCAGAAGTAGTTTTGCAGATGGAGGTTGTTACCTGATTTTTTTTTAACTTAACATCCACAGTAGCCAGATTGAGGAACTGCTAGCAAACCTCAGTCACTCTCTCCAAAACCACACGTAGGAACAGCGTGGCAGGAATAGAAAGCTATAGAGTATCCCACTCCAGGGCCCCAGACAGCTGTCTGAAAGCAGAAAACATGGGGTTAATGGTCCTTTTAGACTTTCTTTTAGCACTTGCAGACAGCCAAGGACTGGCATGGAGGTCATTGATCACTGCTGGAAACTGTGCCTGCGAGGAGCCAGCCTGATCTTGTGAAGGGTCAGCAACGCTCAATCGCCATTAATCTGAAGGGAGATCAAAGCTGTCCAGCACTTTGTAGGAAATTCTACAAATCTATGGACAGGTAGGCTCCCATCCCACTGTCAAGAGGGTCCTCTTCCAGCAAACCCCTCTCATGCCTCTATTTATCCATGCTTTGTAATTTTTCAGCTTATGCGCGTAAAGAAGAAAAAACCCACGCAGTTGCTAACTGTCAGATATTACAATAGGACATTCTTCGGGGATACGTGCTTTTCACATCCTACCCCCATTATTCGAACATTCAGAGGTAGAGGAAAAACTCGCCCCATCCCCACTTCCCTCCCCCTTAACCAGACAAATAAGGCGTTCAGCTCGTCTGAATTTAAATTTTTATTGGAGCTGATCCAGCAACCAGAGCGCACTGCTAGAAGCCAAGGTCCCGCTTCCTTCAATACACCTCCTTCATTCTGACTCCCTGCTTTTGTACCGCTGTGGTAATCTCAATCTGTGGTCAGGGAGAGGATAAAATTTCAGCTATTTCCCCCCTCAACTGCACAGAACAGGGCTTGCTCTTAAATCAAAAGCCCTGCACCCTAAACCTCTGGTTGAGTACTTAACTGTAGGCAAGACTTTGAAATCATCACGGCTTTCTTTTTTTTCTTAGATATAGCTCTGAAAACCACAGAATTAAACTAGGAGTATCAAAGGTATTCAGAGGAAATTGGGGGAAGGGGGCACACAGGGTGGCTCCACAGTGCTTTTTTGGCCTCATCTGCTGAAGTAGATGGCATTACCAGTCCTCATCAGGAACGTGAGATTTCCTCCCTTATCCCCCAGGGCATGAGAAAATACTGCTCACTTTGCTGGAAGCGTCGGGGGCAGACAGCAACTGGAATCCAAGCAGAAGTCACATTTCTGTCGTTGCCTCCGCCTTTCTGCACAGGATGGTGTGGGCTCCCACGTACCTTCCACCAATGTTTGTATTTTCCTCTCTCTGTGTTTTGTCCTTTTTCCCTGTTCTCTCTCCTCTACACAAATAGTAATTCAAGAACCACGATCAACCCTTTGCTTGGCTTCAGGTCTCTTGCATGGGCTAAAGTTACCTCCAGTTCTCCAGCATGGTTCGGGGAATTTATTTATATTCCGTGTTCTGGAGATAGACCTCATGTCTTGCCAAGGGCTCGCGTGGGTCTTACAAAAGGAACACTGACAAATATTTATGGAACCTAAAGTGAAACTCAAGACACTGTTAAAATAAAGTTTTCCTTAGTTTTCTGATTTTCCTGAAGAATCGACCTGGCTTTCTTGGCAGAAAGACTAATCCAAATGCTATTGGTAACTTAACAGCTCATAAGAACCACATGCTTCAAATAAAGCCTTTACTATCAGACACACTGAGTGGTTCAATTAAACAAATATGAAAATAGACACTTCATCCTGCTTGAACTAAGTGGGATTTCACTCCTGAATCCAGACTGACAATGAAAATGATACAGTCTTTACAGAGTAGCTTTTCATCCTCAAGGATCCCAAAGGATTACACAGACCCCGCTTCACATACTACCGAGATGCTGCAGCTTCCAGGGAGGAACACACGAGCTGTCCCACAGCCCCAAGGAACAGCACAAGGCACTTTAGGCAGAGCAACAGAAAAGAATTTCACATTCGGCTGAAACTACAGAAGGGAATTTAGGCAAGCAGAATGGAGACTGTTTAGTCTGGAGCACATCCAGCACAGAGGAGGTATATAGTAGTCCAGTGTTTGAAATATAAAAGTTAAGGCAAAACAATAAAAATGTCTGGTTTAACCTATCAAAAAAATCAGAGTTTAGGGCAGAAAGTGACACGCCATCTTGCACTCCTTTTGTGCAGGAGAAGCTCTCTAGAAGATGCTCTAGCTCACTGTTCTGTTCCGGAGTACCAGAACCAGGACTGCTAATCCTGCAGAGCTGGCTGTTGCCATAAGGATGGCACGGGATACTTCATGAATCATAGAATCATAGAATCACCTGGCTGGAAGAGACCTTAAAGATCATCGAGTCCAACCGTTCCCCTGCACTGCCAGGGTCCCTAAACCATGTCCCTCAGCACCAAATCCACATGGTTTTTGAACACTTCCAGGGATGGGGACTCCACCACCTCCCTGGGCAGCCT
>NW_010395842.1:65865-84486 GCF_000710305.1 Buceros rhinoceros silvestris
GCCAGACTAAACAATCCCAGTTCCCTCAGCCACTCCTCTTAAAATTTGCTCTCTAAATCCTTCACCAGCTTCATTGCTCTTCTCTGAACCCCCTCCAGCATCTCAACGTCCTTCTTGAAGTGAGGGGCCCAAAACTTGACACAGCGCTCAAGATGTGGCCTCACCAGTGCCCCCAGTACAGGGGAAAATCGAAGGCTTCAAAATGCTTTGACTGGCAGTCTCACACATGGCACAGAGAAGAAAGTATTGGGTCCATCTACATCAACTGCTGCCAGGATCCATGCTGGCATCTCTGCCCCATTTCACATTAGCTGCTTTGCAAACGTAATGCAGCCCAGTATGGAGAGAGAAAATGGCTTGCCCGAGGCTGCCCTGCAAGCCTGCGGCAGCAGCATCAAGAACCCAGTTTTGAGCCCCAGTACTCTACCGTGATGTCCAGGTTATGCTTCGCCTCTCCAAGACATGCTCCCTCCTATGAAACCTTGACCATGCACGAGGAGCTCAGCAAGCCTTGGGGTTTTCAAATATTACATGAATAGGTGGCCAAAAAATAACCAGTGAGAAGCTTTAGTGGAAGAAGGAAAAGGAAATTGTTGATTTGTGGAGCAGCAGCATGGCAGAGCATGGTGAAACGGAGAAAATCCACCATTTTAAGAAGCTATGGGCAGAGTTACATGACATGAAGTCATGTGGGAATGGGAATGGGAAATGTCAGCTGTAACTCCAGGGGTTACAGCAGGGACTGGGACCACCTCAGCATGAAGAGGTCAGCCTGCAGATGTGCCTATGTAGCCATGTCCAAGTCCAACCAACGCAAAATGCTACATTTACCTTACTGGGTTTTTCCCCTGCAAGATATACACCTGCTCCCCTCTGAAAACATCAGTGGTCCTTCTTCTGATTCACAAAGACCCATCTGAGAAGTGTCATAGAATCATTTAGGTTAGAAAAGACCTTTAAGATCATCTGGTCCAACAATAAACCAGACACTGCTAAGTCCACCACAAAACCACCTTCCTCAGCGCCACATCTACACATCTTTGAAACGCCCCCAGGGATGGTGAGGAGAAGCAGTCCTGCCATTATTCCTGCAAACATCCCCCAGTGCAGAAGTGTGGAAGAAATACAGTTGTGCAATGAGAGTCTTTCACCGTCACAAAGAGCAGAGGCAGCAGAAAGCACCAATTTCATAAAGCCGCTTTCTCTTTTTCAGTCCGTTCAGCCTGAAGTAGAGCAATCAAGGCTCTTCTGGCAGGATTTCACATTCTCAACATGTAACCACTCAAAGGAAGAGGACAGCCAGGGCAGAGAGATGTCCCAGGAGAAGAAATCATTATACAAGGGAAAGGGATTTCTTTGGAGTGACTTCAAAAATAATGTGATGCTGCCTTTTTTTTTTTTTTTCTTTTTTCCCCAGGACCTGACTATGAACCTTTCTGTCACTAGTTGTTACTAAGCACTTGTTCACACACCTAATCTTCTGCGATTTAAATGACACCCCTCAGGCAGATAATCGTGTACCAGCAGGAAAGGTCTGGCTCTGTGTCCCTACAGCCTCCAGGTACAGCACTGTTTCTTCCCTGAAGGGGAAGGGAACGTGAAAGAGCAAAAGTAAATTACTCAGTCTTGATGAGCAGAGGAAGGAAGAGGTTGCGCACTGGGTAAAGGAGAAAAGTTCCAGAGGCTCTACAAAGTGCCTGTTCTCTAATTTATCCATATTTGGGGGGGGTCAGCCCTCGCAGAGCTCATATCGTTGATGGCAGGGCAGGAAGTGTATCTATGCAGAGACTGCGCATTTCCCCGTCGTGCCAGGGAACCTGTCCTCAGGTATGACGGGGGTAAGGACTGGGGGGAGGTCAGCCCTGCCTGGCTCAGGGTCCCATGCCAAGCAGGGCAGCAGGGCTCCAGAGCTGTGCAGCAGCGCTGAGGACGGCTGCGAGTTGCAGCGTGGCACAACAGGTAGAGAAAGACGGTGTCTGCGGTGCCAGCTGCGGCGGGGCAGTTTGGGAGGTGCACTGGAACAAGAAACCCTCCACTTTCCCTCCTTCTGAGCAAGAGCCAGCCCAGATTAATGGGCAGCAGGCTGAGCTGGAAGAAACTCCGTGAGCAGCCTGAAGGCGAAGCACCCACGTAAGCCACGGGACTTGATTTCAGAGAAGTGACTCCCTTCCCCTGGTCCTGTGCGAACACGCTGCTCGTGGTGAGTAAGCCTGTGTCACCCTGCAAGCCTGGGACGTTACAAACACACCCATCCTCAGAGTGTTGTGGATGGTGACTGTTTGCGGTGTCTGCCTTCGAACCACGCTGCAGGGCTGTGCAGAGCCCAGAAAATCACGTGTCTGTGAGCCTTCACCGGAGCAGTGAGACAGGTGCCCACGACAGGGTGGTGGTAAGGGCTTCTGCACCCAACAGCAACCAAAACCGTGTGCCTTGTGGCACCTCTGGCTGGTGTCCAAGGTAAAAAAACCAAGCCTGGCAGAGAGCGTATCTCCTCTTGCCCGCTCTCCCAGTAACATTAGGGCGATCTGCTGTGCTCCGGCTGTTGCCGAGACACCTTTGCTGATACACCCATGCAGCAACAGCCTGGCAGCCTGATGGCTCCTGCTAAAGCCCCCACCAAACCCCTCTGACATGGCAAGTATCCGACGAACTACCCCTGCGATGGAAAAAAAAAGGTGACAGTTGCTGGGAATGGAGGCAAAGTGGAAAGGGGGGAGGGGGAAAGGGGGTGTTTAAATAATGCAGCAAATAACTGAAGGTATTAAAAATGATTAAAAATCTGTTTTTCTAAATCAGAAAGATTTTAGTAAAACTTAGCGGCTTAGAACAGGTTCCTCTGCATACGTACACACATAGACATCAGCACATGTGTGCACACATGATGTACATGTGAAAACACATTCTTTTTATCACACGGCTCTGCAGATCGGGACATGACACCACCCCACATACTCAAACCGCCTGCATGTGTCTTGTCACATATTTCATGATGGTAGGATTGGGATATTGTCACATTAATGAAACGTACGATGCTGCTCCGCAGCCCCGATGGCTCGCTCTCTACATCTCGAAATATATGGCTCTTTTACTACATGCAGAGCCTACTTTCTGCAACAGCATGACATCACCCACCCCACACTCGGAGAATAATCATGGCCTTGTCTGCGCTGCAAAAACTGGCCCCATAATTCACAAAAAAAAAAAAAAAAGTACTGTTGAGCCAGTGGCAGCGACAGCAGTGCTGTAATGCAAGACTGGACTCAGCTGCTTTTAGCATTGGATCATCTAACTCTGATCAGAGGGGTTAAAAAAAAATACCGAGGAAAACTCCCACACCCTGACACCCGCCTCGTAACAACAGTCTAATTGCAGCAGCCACCAGGGAAGGGAGGGGGAAATGGTTTCCGAGTCCCTGAAGATTTTCTTGAAAATTCAAAAGGAAAATTCTCTTCCAAAGAGGGGTAACGAATAATAGTGAAAAGTAAGAACCTCAGCATTTTCCCAAAATGTTAATCTAAGAACATTTTCCTATCTGGTCAAACGTTCTATCAGCAGTTGGGGAGCGTTCCATTTCAGTCCTGGCAGTTGCTACTCGTTTTTAATCTTTTCAAGCTTTTTGGTAAAAAGCACCTAAATTACAGATCAAACCCAAACTATTCCAAACCAGAAAACGTGATTTTTCATTTGCAGAAAGAGAACTGCAATCACAACCTCCCTGGGTGAGTGACAACTTTATTCCCACCGTGCTTTATTTGTACAACAATTAGCCCGTCCCGATCCAAGATAAAGTCTCCCAAGCACAGCCATGAACAGGTGATAATAGCAGCATGTTGGGGATTTTTAATGAACCTGATGAATTACCAAAGTCAAACCTTTATTCAAAATTTCAGTTATGATGAACTAGCATCCTGCACCCTCAAAAACATTACCTCCAAAAATTCTCAGCTAGACCCAGTGGTGACATAGGAGCATCCTTAACCTCCATGTCTCGCAGCAGATCATGGGTGTTAGGTTATTCCACGGTGTTTCTGCAGTCGTGTATTGGCACAGCCATCAGCTAAACACAGAACACAGAAGCTTTCATGCACATCGGACTTTAAAAAGCAAAAGGAACCCCTTCTCTTACATGGCAACATCAATGAAAGATGAAATGAATTCTTTCACGTAGAGTCAGAGCTGTAACGTAGGGCAGCGCACTAGCTCACCACGTCGGCGAGCGAGGAAGAAACGCACCAAGAACTCAAGGCAGATGCATCTTATTATTTCACCTGCGTGTTGTGGCGGATGAACACACAGGTAGCGGCACCCCTTCCCTCTGGTACATCCCTGTCTCTCAATTCCCTGCCGGGAAAGGGAAACGCTTGCAAAGTGACCTGCTCTCTGCAAGCATCTGGGAGGCCGCCCTGCTCAGTGAGTTATCTGGCGTGGCCTGCAAGATCTTCCACTCCTCTGCACAAATTGCTCATTCAGATATAAGCCAAGGAAGATGAAGAAAAGCACTGGAATGCCCTGAATTTCATTACCAACCACCGAGGGCTCAGCCAGGGCCAAGCTCTGTGGTTACTGCACAGCCACTCTTTGATTTCAGGATGATAAAGGTCCATTCACTGCCACCGGTGAGCCTTGACGGGTGTGATACAAGTGCTACGAGGAGCAAGAACTCCACGGTGATACTGGATCAAACTCACACAAACGCGGTAGCTGTCACGGCATCCCTGCTGTGACGTGCACCACCACAGTACTTCTGCAGCTCTTGTAGCGCTTAACCTAGGTCAACTGCCTCCTGAGCCATCAGCTCCAAGACCTGATAGTGACAGACACGTAATTCGGTTTGGGAAGGCGTGAGACCCGACGCCTGCTCTCCCTTACCACCTTCCTCCCACGTCTATCCACTTTCCTTGCTGCTGGATTATGTCAGCCCAAAAGCTTCTCTGGGGAGAAGAGTAACAGCTGGTTCTCTCCAAACCATCTCACCCAATTAAAGCAAAATCTGCAATCAATGCTTCATGCTTTTATTGTTGACGAGGCACAAGGCGGGTGAGGAGTGACCTCACCTCCCTCAGCTGTGCTGACTTTATGAAATTCCTGACAAAAGTCAACAGAACAAGAAGGTACCACTTGTGGCCCATCGTTTCTCAGAGCAGAGCCAGGCTTGTAAATGTTAGGGGTCATGTGAAATTCTCCCAGACACCAACCGTGCTCCTTTCATCCTGAGTTAATTATCTGTAGTACATTTTCATGAAGTCCCAAGGTTCTGGAGTCACGGGATGACAGAAAAGGATGAACCTTAAGGAGTTTTTTATCTGTTGTGGCGACAAGCTTGTGGAAAGCTTGAGAATTTGAACCCTCAGCTGGAAAACAAGTAACAAGAGCACAATGGGAATTTTAAAATACTTACAATGTCCTCTCAAGTGTTGGAGACTGAGTCATGGTTCTAGGAAGGGCTACACTACATCTAACTGTCTGCTGCAAGACTTGACTAGGATGAAATCAGAGGTTTTCTGAAAAATTTTGAACCTCTGTCTCTTCTGAGGAGGGGATGGTCATCAGTAGATAGCAGGGGATGCCTTCCTGTTCAACTGGCACCAAGTGAACAGAACCACAAGTGTTTAACTGCCTTCATGGATCGGGGCAAGGCAGCACACTTAGGTGTCCAAGCCGATTTAAGCATCTATCATCAAACCTGAGTTTGAAGGCTTGGACCTTAACTTCTTAGTGTTATTTCTTCCCTACAAAGTAGGTCTAAATCTAAACCTCTGTCTCACTGCAGCATCACGGGCTTTTTCTGGTGCCTGTAGAGGGACCTGAATAGAACAGGATGGGCAACGTCGGTGTGACAACAAACACTCAGTAAAAGCAAGCTCTGGAAGGAGCATCTTGTTCTAGGGCCACACCAAGCCGATGTAGGAAGAGCAGGAGAGGCTTGAGCAATTTCTCAGCAATTCCTAGGCAGGTCCCCAAGTACGGCTCCTCTAGCAAGAGGCCAACTCTACCGACACAGCCACCGCAGCGTGAATCTGCGATCCACAAGTTTGTTTGGTCAGGTCCCAGCTTCAGTGGCTAAAGCTGTCACGGGGCACTTGCAGACCATGTCAGCTATACTTTCCACTGTCCCCTGACCCTCTCATCCCTACCCTCTCTTCTCCTCCCCTCCCTTAGGGACCACTGGCATTTCTGGAAGAACTCACAAGAGAATAGTCTGGTGTTTACCAAGCAAAGCTTATGCTGAGGGATACGGCAGGGATTCACCTTCCACCCCGAGCCTTTTCACACCCCTGCCTGCAGAGCCCAGGCTCCCGTGCCTCCAAGGGATGTGTGCTACTGTTCTCCAAAAGCATCAGCTCACCAACCCCCATGGCCATCAGCTTCTAACCAGGATCTTATTCCACGCCCCCTCCTCTTCGAACGGCGCCCTCAGCTCCATGGCCACACAGCCTGCTCCTGCTCCCCTACACCCTCTTACTCACCCACAGAGCCACTTATTTTGTGTCAAATGCTTCTCCATCGTACAGATTATGGTGTCATTCAGCTCTTTGTCAAGCAGACCTTTCAAATAGATAGTGTTAAAACTAAAAGGATCCTTGTAGTTGTGGAGCGTTATGTGGTGAAATGTTTCTTCCCTGCTAGACACTGCAGCCCAGCCGCGGCAACAGTCTTTATCGCCAGGGAGCCAAGGGCCACACGGGGACAGCGCTGTCATCACCCCAACGCACAGGGAGCAGCGTGTTCCTGAGAGCACAACCCAATGGCCTGGATGTAGCAGGACACAGTTTGCCCCGTTCCACCAAGAGTCACGAGTCAACAGGGTTTCGGGCCTGGGTTCAGCACAGATTTTGCAGGGGACATTGCGCTCTGCTCTGGAGGGTCCCTGTTCTTGGGTGTGAAACTGCTTTGGAGGAAGGGCCACAATTTGAGCAAGCGGGCACGCAGCACTCCACAAAACTCACAATTTCAGGCATTAGTCATCTGCAAGCCCTCACACGACAGCAGTTCAGCTCATGAAGGGATTCCTTTCCCGTAAAAGTCCCTAATTATAACCCCAAAGCTAAAAAGCCCCTACACAGGTCTGAATCTCAGCGGGACCAACCAGGTGACTCCCACTGTTTGTGCAGAGCAAGGGGCAAACAGCACTTGGATTGTAAGTCATCTTCAGCACGTTCACAACCAACGGGGAGCGGGGGTTTCAGTAGCACCGGGTGGGCTGGCGAGCACGGCTGGTGCTGAAAGATGAAGGGACTTTTGCTCCTCAGCCCGTCAGGAGCTTCAAAGACTTTTCCATCCACTCGCTGTTACTGCAGCACACGCACACACAACGGCTGTTAAGGTATCACAAGCCTTGGCGGAGGTCGAAGCTGCCTGACTCATGCTGCAAACAGAAAGTCGACAGCTTTCTGCGATGACTTTTTATCTACGTACAACTCATGTTCTGTGCCCGACAGCAACAATGCAGGAACTACCATGTGAGACTTTGTGGAGAACGTTATGCAAGGGGTGGGATGAGATCACAGCACGACCGTTTTCCAGCTGCCTGTGTTTCAGTCAGAAGATGCCAATTTGAAGAAAAGTGCAAATTTGGGATGAAAGTATATAAAAACTGATATACTGTAAAAAAACATTTAGGTCCAGGATGGAAATTTATGTTTCCCAGAACAGCCACAGCCTAGATCACAAGAACCTCAGTCCAAGCCCTGTAATAAATCAGCGAGAACAAGACTTGTACATACACTCACAGCTCTAGCGCACACACAGATGCAGCTCCTCAGCTTCCCTCTGAGGAACACTAATGTTGTAACAATAAGGAGCTCCAAGGGGTGACACTGGAGAGTGTCACCTCAAACCGGCTAGTCTGGTGAGAACCAGCTTCCTCCCCAGTGATTTCCTTCCCATAGATTCGGTTGGTGCACCTTACTGTCACTGGTGGGCTTTCCCCTTGCCAAACCACCACCCAACTCCCAAAGCCTGTCTATGATAAGAGAATCCAAACGCTCCCTTTTGCCTTTCAAGTCTAGCGAAGATGTTTCTTGCTTCCAAGCAGCTTAAGTCTTAGGATCAAACTCTATCACGTTTTTTATAGGGGAGGTCCCTGCAGCGCCAAGGCTCGGGTAAGGTAAGATGCAAAGGAGAAGGGGTGAGACAGAAGAGGGTGACTTGGCTCCATAAAACAAACGCAATAAATAAAGCAAAACACATTAAAGCTCTCCATAGGTTGGTTGGTTTTTTTGTAGTTTGTTTGTTTGTTTTTCCCTGAAGTGTGAGGGAAAACAAGATGAGGAATGAAGATATTTAGTCACGAGGTTTAAGGCCATGGTTCCCTTTAAAACGTTATATTCGCCCTCCTCTGCGCTCGGTAGGTTTTTATTGAGCAATTGGAAGATGCTGTTTTCAGTGCCAGGACTCAAATTGGTTAATTGTTTCACCTCTTTGTGTTGCCTTTTCTTTCAATGAAAAACAGCTAAAGATTTGTAGGAAGGAGCCTCAGGGCTGCAACAGATGTCATGAGCCACTTCCTACAAATTAGAAAAGGAAAGTAACCCCCTCAGGTTAATTATGGGGAGAGGCCACACACAGAGCTGCGTAATGAGCCTGGGGGATGGAGAGAAGGCAACTGCTTCATATTGGATTTCAGGAGACAGAGCATGAAATCTCCCATACTGACTACATGCTTTCGCACTGGAAGAGCAATGCCTTCTCCTCTGGCAGGGCACAAGCAGCAGAGTTAAGGCAGGATACACTTATATCGCTCGACTACCCTCCAACGACACCTCTCAGCATAGATGTGCTCCGGGCAGACGGCCACTGCTCTCCGCGGCTCAGCACACCGGGGCTCCGTACCTGCCCCCCTATTTACACAGGTGCAAGGTGGGGAGAAAGCCACAGCCTTGGGATGAAAGCATAAAGACTGGGGCTTGGCTGACCTGGATGTTGTTTTCCTGTTGGATGAATGGGCCAAAGTCCTTTCATCTTTCTCTGCCTCATTTCCCCATCTGTATAACGGGGATGGTGGATTTTTCTTTCTTTTTTACTGAGGGAAAGCACCAGAACGGTCCTACCAGTAACGTCACTACCAGAGAGTCCTGTGAGAGCACAGCTTATGCCTATTTTCTCTCTTCTCCTTTTCTTCTCCATTGCCCCCACCCCTCCAACACTGCCTGGGAGCCCGTGTTTCATGAAACTGTTTCCTCAGGCATCAGGTCACTCTAAAACGTCACAGATGCTCGTTTACAGTACACTGGTGTAGCCAAGCGATTGTAACTCAGTCGTGAACCTTAGCTGAAGAATCAGCCCCGTGCTCCCTTCCACAAAAATATACATCTGTGGTCAGGTTAGCATGACCTGACAACCAGCCCAGCAACGACAAAAACAACAACCCTGAAGGAGCCAGCTAGCGTGTCTAGAAGATTTATTTTAGGGGGGGGATAAATACCTTGGCGTTTACTTAAAGTATGATTTGCAGTTTGGAGGGAGGCGAGTTACGTGGGTTCATCCACAGACAGGAGAATCCTGGCAAAAACTGGGCTACAGCTTCACCCGGGAAAGCATCGCTGTCGTCAGAGAGGGGGGCAGTGGGAACCAGGCAATGCTGCACAACGTGGCTGAACCTCCTACTGCCAGGATGGCCACGTCTTCCTGGAGAAGTAGGGATAAGTAACTGAATGTTTAAGTAAACTCACGCAGTGGCCAGGAGGAATGGAAAAGCTCAAGATTTTCAGTCCAAAAGGGGCAATTTGTTGACATTCCATCTTGCAGGAAAAAAAAAACCAACAGTGAAACATTTTGGGTTTGTTGCAGTGTAGAACAGTAGTTTTTTTCATCCCAAAAATGCAACGAAAGATAGATCTGCCATTCTTTAGACATCTGTAATCTCAGCCTCCTCCTGTAATATCTTCCCCGTTGTGTGCGCATCACTTCTAACACTCCTGTTGATACTGTGCTCAAAACAGAGGCCAAGGAGGCAAGTTTGAACCATTTCAAGCTCCTCAGAAAGCAGGACCAGTGCAGAACCGCACACAGTTCCCTCGCTGACAAAAGCACCAAACAGTGCTCGTGGCAGTGGGCTTTCATCAACACCCATCACTTCCGAGTGCACAGCAGGATATTGACAAACACACTCAAAGTGACTAGTGGTCAATGAATATTAAATGTCTTCCAATTTTTCCACACCCAAAACCAAACAAGCCATCTCCAGACTTGAGCTGCCAGTTTGCACGCCACCTTACTTCCCACTTTTTCCAAAACAAGGCACACCAATCCCACCCTAGTTTCAGCAGGTAGATTAAAGTCTAAGTCAAACTGGTTTTCTTGAGCAGGATTAGCTTGAGGTGCTTCTGAGATAATCCGTCTGCCTCCCAGGCACCTTCTCAATACTTAGAGGCACCCATTTGTCATCCCTGCTGCATTATCCTTGCAAAATGCATCATCCTTGCACGATGGAGCTACTTGATCTGCAGAGTGGGAGTGTGCATGCCTGTTACATTGCGTGTGTATCTACTGGGGGAAAGATAAGTTTGTGGCCTGCATATTTCAAGATGAACACCAAGACTGCTCAGATATTACAGGCAGACACACTGTTGAACTCTGACCACCGTCCCAACAGTGCAGGATGGCACCCAGGTGAGCCACAGGAACGTGTGGGTCTCCCACAGGTGTGGTAGGTCTTCCAAAACACAGCTGTTCAGCGAGACTAAATCAGTAGTTCCAATCACTCACAGCAGATATGAGGAGCGGAAACAGCCCATCTGGGCAATTATCAATGTCCTGTTAAGTGCGACAGGATGACAAGGCAGCCCGGAAAAGCGAAAAAATACAGCGAGTTTTGTCTGTACTTGTACCACATTTTCTTGGGCTCAAAGGATTTCTCTAAGATTTAAACCAATAACAGGATCAGAAGGTTTTAAGAAGCTCCCACAGGACTTAAGGTGCTTGATCCAGCCCCCAGTGCAGTCATAGAATCACAGAATCATTTCGGTTGGAAAAGACCTTTAAGAGCATCGAGTCCAACTGGTCACCCTGCACTGCCAGGTCACCACTAAACCATGTCCCTCAGCATCACCTCAACATGGCTTTTAAATACCTCCAGGGATGGGGTCTCCACCACCTCCCTGGGAGCTTGTGCCAAGGCTTGACCACCCTCTTGGGGAAGAAATTTTTCCAAATATCCAACCTAAAACCCCCCGATGCAACTTCAGGCCATTTCCTCTTGTCCTGTTGCTTGTTACTCGGGAGCAGAGTCCAACCCCCACCTCACCACAGCCTCCTGTCAGGCAGCTGTTGAGAGCAATGAGGTCTCCCCTCAGCCTCCTCTTCTCCAGGCTGAACACCCCCAGGTCCCTCAGCTGCTCCTCATAAGACGTGTGCCCTAGACCATCCACCAGCTTTGTTGCCCTTCTTTGGACATGCTTCAGCACCGAAATGTCTTCGAGGTTAATGTCAGTAAGTTTGAAAAAAGATAATCTCCAACTTAAGCACAGCTATTGCGATTTACACCAGCTGCAGATCTCTCACCCTGACTTTAACGGGAACATGGCCAGGCTGCTTGCCAGCACTTTTGGCTTTGCTGCAGGAGGAGTGACGGTCAGGTATGCGTGACCACTCACCATCAGATTTCTTTACAATGACAAGCTTTGAAGTCAGAGCGCTTTGCTCTCCTTCCACAAACCATTTTCACTCAAAACAATAACTATTTAAACAGGAGCCTCACCAAAGTCATTTTTTCTTTACTCTTCTGTCAATGATAAAATATAGTTAAACCACGAAAAAAAAAACCACCAAAGACACATGCCTGCTCCATAGTATCTATACAGCACAGGCTGGAGACCCCAGCGCTGAACCACCTCCATCACTTTTCAGTGCTGCAAGAGAATGCACCAGTGGCTTCACCCAGTGTTATCTGAAACACTAGAAAGAACAAAGTTCAGCAAATCACTCTTTTTACCAAAAATCTTATTAAGCTCCTCCCTACGAAAACCACTCGCAGTTGTCTTTTTGGAGGCAATGGGGCTGCTAGAGGCTGAATGGGATTTGTGGACCTCATCCTGCCTATTCAGAGCTGAAGATAACACCTGCGGAAGCAGGCAAAAGGTTAAAACCTGGTACCTCTGTGTTTTCCTAAGAGCAGAGCTTGGCAACAGAACAGAGGCTGGGAACAATGGCAGGAGCATTGTACGTGTTTTCTTTTCCCTTAAAGTAACATTTTTGCTGCAGTGTCATCTTTCTGCTCAGCCAAGCAGGCGCTCTGGGTCAAATCAGCTGCGTGAGCCGTCAGCAGATTTTTCTGACCCTTTCAAAAGATCTTCAGGCATTGTGTTAAGAAGCCAAATCGGTGAAAAAACAGGAAAAAAAAAAAAAGTCGACAGACTGCCCACACGTTTTACCGGTCAGGCGCTCGCATGACTGTGAAATAATCAGCATTCTTTTGGTGAA
This sequence comes from Buceros rhinoceros silvestris, assembly GCF_000710305.1. NCBI lineage: Eukaryota > Metazoa > Chordata > Aves > Bucerotiformes > Bucerotidae > Buceros > Buceros rhinoceros. The sequence goes on from NW_010395842.1 coordinate 78,286, forward strand.
ATGTAGCAGCTTTAAACCGGCAGTCTGGCTTCGCTCTCTGGAAAACAGTGTACTTTCTCGAAAACGCTAAAACCCAGGGTATTACAGCCTGACAGCTTCAAAATTCCTCAGACCTCCCGTAGGAATCGCTCACAAAAGAGCAGGCTCTTCCCCAGGGCTGGATGTCAGGGAAACAGACCCTCTGACGGAACGCCCTACGGGAAGGCATGCTCCCAGTTACACCAGCTTTTATGGTGTGGGTAAGTGGCTTGTTTATAATGGTTGGATTCAGGCGAGAGAGGCTTCACCTCCCCTCGCAGTTCCTGTAATACAGCAATAGGACCTTTCGGGCCCGTTGGGTCACCTCCCAAACAGAGAAGAGAGGAGAAAATATCTGAGTGTGTCATGGATTTTGACAAGTATCCATCCTCACAGAACCACAGAACCATCTGGTTGGAAGAGCCTTTTAAGATCATCCAGTCCAGCCGTTACCCCTGCACTGCCAGGGGACCCATAAGATAATTGAGTCAGGGAATCATAGAGTCACTTACATTGAAAAGACCTTCAAGATCATTGAGTCCAGCCGTTCCCCCTGCACTGCCAGGGTCCCTAAACCATGTCCCTCAGCACCACACCCACACAGCTGGGAAACCCTCCAGGGATGGGGACTCCACCACCTCCCTGGGCAGCCTGGGCCAAGGCTTAATGACCCTCTGTGTAAAGAAATTTTTCCTGATGTCTCACCTAGATCTCCCCAGCACAACTTGAGCCTATTTCCTCTCGTTCTGTCACTTGTCACATGGGAGAACAGACCGGTCCCCACCTCCCCACAACCTCCTGTCAGGCAGCTGTAGAGAGCAATGAGGTCTCCCCTCAGCCTCCTCTTCTCCAGCTGAACAGCCCCAGCTCCCTCAGCTGCTCCTCACAGCACTTGTGCTCCAGACCCTGCACCAGCTCCGTTGCCCTTCTCTGGACACGCTCCAGCCCCTCAATGTCCTTCTTGGAGTGAGGGGCCAAAACTGGACACAGTACTCAAGGTGTGGCCTCACCAGTGCCCCCAGTCCAGGGGGACAATCCCTGCCCTGCTCCTGCTGGCCACACCAGTGCTGGTACAAGCCAGGATGCCATTGGCCTTCTTGGCCACCTGGGCACTCTGCTGGCTCCTGTTCAGCTGCTGTCGACCAGCACCCCCAGGTCCTTTTCTGCTGGGCAGTTTCCAGCTGCTCTTCCCCCAGCCTGGAGCATTGCAGGGGCTTGTTGTGGCCCAAGGACAGGACCCGGCACTTGGCCTTGTTGAACCTCATACAATCGGCCTTGGCCCATCAATCCAGCCTGTCCAGATGCCTCTGCAGAGCCTCCCAACCTTCAAGCAGATCAACACACTCACCCTTGGTGTGACATGGGCACTGGTAGCATGTGGGACAGTCCCACTTTCACAGCCAAAAGCAAAGCACAAACCATACCCATTTCTAGAAGCCACCATGCACCAGCAGAGCAGAGGGAGAAGCACTGTCCAAACTTAACCACTATTTGCCAGGAGGACTTCCATAAAAAAACAGCATTTTAAAAATGAAGCAGCATTTTCAAAAAGAAACATTTTTTAGAAACCCCACCCTTCCGATACAGATTTTCTTCGAGGGCTATTGCTATCCCAAACAAAGGAAGTTTGAGGAGTTTCACACGGGATTTCCACACGTAATAGCGACCACAGGTCCCTGTGGTTACAATGGCAATCAACAGGTTGTTAAAACTGGTGATGATAAAAGTTTAATTGCTCATCATTTTGCCCAACAGAATTGTTTGGGCTAAGGCCTTCCCAAGCTTTGGACAGGTAACTACATTCTTACGAGAGAAAAACAGTCGGAGCATATCTAATGAGAAATTTTATAACTGGGCACAAGCACCACTCAATTGACAGGAGGTGAATTAAGGCAGAGAAGGACATTTTCTTCAGTTCTTTGTTTTGCAGCCTTGCTAACTTGTTCGATGTAATTTTACATCTTTGTAAATATATTTAATGGATGGTAAGTGAATGCTAATTCCTAGTATTTGTGAAGCAGAGGAGGTAATTATTCATTGCCGCACAATAAATAACAGATTATGGCCTTAATTTCACTTTGTATGGTACTGAAAGAGTAGCCTTCAAGCTCATGCTCTCCCTGCTGTCTCTTCTCATGTGAACTTCCTCCAGCTTGCACTGCGGTAAAAGACAGATAAAATCATTCTAAAATGAGAGGGAGACCTGCAATGGAAATCAGAGGACGAAGTCGTCGGAAAGGGGTCTTCGCACAGATTCGGTGGGTTATCAGGTCTTTACCTGCCTGGTAATCAATGCTGGTGCCTGATCAGCAGGAGCACAAAGGCTCTTTATTCCGTCTGCTCATGCTGTGGCTCTGCTGGAAAGCCGAACTCGCCGGGAAGGGCAAGGTGGAGCTGGACATAGGGCCTATCAGGTAACGTTAATGTTCAGCCAAGATATGGACCTTGTGTTTGAAAGAGACAGACAGCCTTTGAAGAACATAATCTATGTTGCCAACAATGGTTGGAGTGAAAGGAACTTGCTCCGGTTACCTTATAGGACGGACTGGTAAAGCGCAGTTGGATTCTTATCAAGATGTTGGGTTTGGGTTTTTTTAATCATTGATTCATATGGTAATGGCTGTGAATACAAAATGCAAGGTCTTCAAAGGGAGGAAACATGAGAAGGCTATAGCTTTACCCAGTTCATGGTAAGGTTGCACACTTTTGTTCTGTGTGATTTTTTTTTTTTAATATATAAACCCTGCTATTCTCAAAGGGACTAATCCTATCCACATCTCTTCAGATTCCCTCCGATTCCAGTTGGACACAGACTCGACAGAAACAGCGAAGAGCAGCAGCTCTCCTGGGGTGCTGTGTTTCTCAGATTGACCTTAGCTCTGTTTACCCTTGCTTCAAAACTTTGGGCAACATCTGCTAAATAAACTGGAGTGCCAGGGAGATGGGGACAACGAGTGGGCGTTAAAAACAAATGGGATTGTTCTGTAATGAGAGAGTAGCTAGAGGAACTCTAGGGAGATTGTTGTGGGTCAGGATATAGACGCAAGTCCCTTTGAATCAATAGAAAGTCGTCTTCTGCCATCTCTGATGCAGTTCTGAAGCATGCTGTCCATAGGTAGTGTTCCCATTCCACTCTTCAGAACACTCAGCCAAGCCACATCACCATTTCTTCTGTTCCCTCTTCGTTTGCCGCACACTGAAAACACCCATAGGCTTCACCCACGCACGCGGTGGCGGCTTTGCGTACACAGTGTGGTAAGAAGGGCAGCAGCTTATAGTTAAGATAGTAGCTAGCTGAACTCAAGTTAACCAACCCAACAGCAGCCAGCTGCAAGCAGGGGGGCTAGAAAGGGCTTTCCAAAGCCAAGGGTGCATTCATTCCAACATACCATGGTTTAGCCCCTCACCACAGGTAACCACAGCATTTTCCAAGCCACCACAGCTCCCCTCTCATACAAGAGGTGTCTGACCATGTCACACTTGGGACTTTAGGGCTGTCCCCACACCAGTGGCCGGCACAGCATCACTATACTGTCATGCCTCCCTCCAGGGCACAGTAATCACAGCTCACTCACTCTCAGTGAGCCTAGGTGTACGTGAGGATGCTCAGTGCTTTGCTAAAGCAGCTTGGACACCTCGATGGAGCAGACATGCAGGTATCACCTCACACCTACAGCCTTCCTGATCTGAACGTCTTGCCAACTAGACTATCAGGTAGGCACCAATTTCAAAAGTCAGTGACACGGGATGAGACAACATGCAATTCCATCTCCAGAAAGCCAGGACTAAACGGTGAGTCTTGGACAGGGCTGGGGAGGAGGGGAAGGCGGCCGTCCTAAAGGGTGTTACCACTGTAATGATGAGACTGTGTAAGAGTGATCCCAGACTCACTCAGGAGGCTCCAGTGTAGACAATATATATGAGAAAACGTGCAGCTTCTTAAGCCTTTGAAGGATACTTTAGCTGTGTGGGCCAAAGCACAGCTTTGTGTAGCAGCTATATTCGCACTAGGAAGCCACTGACTGCAGAGCATACCATTATATACCAGTAAAGCACTCCTGAAATAACTGTATCCTCAGTATTCACCATATGCCTTTAGAGCATCGGGATTAACATCCCTTAAAAAAGAAAAACTGGGTAATATGAGAGCAGATATCCCCATTATCAACATATCTACATATTTTTTAATCCCCACCAGCACGTGGCCCTGGTATTATCTCATGGCAGTATGTTCCAGAGCTTATCTAGAATAACTTTGCTTTTCATCACCTTCAAAGTACCCTGAATATTTCCTTGTTTGTCTCTCATGCTGCCTTTGGCTTATCAGACAGCTCTGCTCATACCTAGGGCATCCGAGAAAGAAACGGATCCCAGACGACCCAAAGTCACTGTCTAGAAATAAAAGGTAAACAAGATCCTCCTTGACAGCAAGCTGTCTGGTAATCTTTTTCACCCATGGCAATAGTGAGACCGGCAGAGTGTCATCTGAGGTGAGTACAAGCCCAAGGATACAATCTTAGTGCTTTAAAGCAAATCTGGAAGCCCCAAGCAATCAAAAGTAGGTAACTAGCCAAGAGAATGGGGTAAAAAGCAACATTTCTTAATCAAAGATGCCAATTAACTGGGAATCTTCTTTTGATATGAAAACTGATTTTCTAGACATGAAAAGGTGATGCTGAGTTTGAACAAAGCTTCAACCACATGAGCTTCAACCACACATGAGCTGTGCACACATGATCTGTGTGCCACATGTCTCCAGAGCAAACCGATTACAGGCAACCCGGCACTTCCCAACCCAAGCATTGCGGTGAAGCCACATTATCCTTGGGTCACACCTGGGAAACTCATGCACACGCTGGTGATGGCAAAGACAAAGGGGATTTCTCTCAGGTCAGTCAGGAAAACTGCTGATTCACAAAGGTTTAAACCATAGATTGTTAAGTGGCAGGCAACAATGGTAACCACTAAACCAGTCTTTCTCCCCTCCACGTTACCAGTCCTTGAATTCCTCTCCTGGAACAGATCTCAGGTACATCAATCCCACATTAGGATACTCAAAGGTTAAATAAGGCTTACAAAGCATTTTCTCTGCTGATGGTAAAGAGTTCAAAATATTTTACAAATAAAATCAATGAAATTTGCAAAGGAAACGCTATTGAGCAGAGGGAACTGTCGCAGTGGGAACCCCCTGAACTCTACCTGTAGTCCAAAGCAGCAAAACAGTAACCTAAGCCTGCTTCGTTCACCTTCAAAAGAAGACGACTAGAAGAAGCAGGGAGTTGAAATCTGTGTCACTCGATAGCTCCTGGCAAACTCTTCATGGCTTTATGGTTATGCTTCTAAATCCTCCCAGTTTAATGGTGAAGGTTTCCCTATTTTTAGATCACACCTTAAGGCAGCTCTGCTTTTTTCCCTGTATTATTTTTTAACCAAACCATGGTCATTAAACTTAGCAGCAAAGGAGCAAGAGCATCCTTCAAATAATAATTAAAAGAAAAAAAAAGCCATGCATGCAGAATAACTGCATGGAGAAAGGAAATCACTCCCAGGGGCTGACAGACCTCTTGAGTTTCCACTTCGACGGCCCACGAGGCAGGTCTGGTGCTGGGACTCCCAAGACCCTGGAGGTGCCAGGGCGCTTGGCGGCTGACAGAGAAGCTGCCTTGGCACAAGTCTCCCATGGAGCACAGGTCAGCCACAGGTCTGCTGCGAGCGCTGGTCCTCAGCACTTTGGTTGGATTATAACCAAATAACCCCCGGGGTGAAGGCAGCACCTTGCTGCCTCCTCTCTGCCCAGCTGCAGCCGGGCTGGGGGGGCTCTGCACCGGGAGGGCATGCTGTCCTCCAGATTGTTTTGAAACAACAAGAAAAAAGCTTATCGTAATCCTCCTGGCAATTAGAGCCCTGGCTGGCTGTAAAGTGTAACGCATTTATCAAAACCTCCTTTGAAGGCGCTGAGGGAAGTGAATTTGAAGCTGTTGGAGACTGCAGGAGTAAGACAGCCCAGCTGCTCCTGGGGAGCCTGTATTGGGGTGAGGGGCAGAGGGAGGAGGGAGAATTCCCTGGTCTGCAACATGCGTGTTTTCCATCAGCCTGTTCGTGCAAGGATAAATAAAACATTATCTCTCTCGGTGTATCTCTCGAAAGCTCAGCCAATTACGGCTGGGGGGGCTCCGGGGGGCT
>NW_010395842.1:84610-94893 GCF_000710305.1 Buceros rhinoceros silvestris
CCACCCCTGGAGCCATAAATCATCCCAAACCAGGCTTATTCTCCCCTCCTCCCCATCAATGTGAGAAAAACCCAAACTGTTCTAAAAAAGAAAAAAAAAGGAAAGAAAGTGGCCAGTTTTGTGAAATGTCAGAAGGACAAAACTGGCAGCTTTTGCCTTTTTTACAACGCGCACCAGCAGCAGAGGTGGTTCATACACAGCAGCATGGTGAAGGGGATCATCTCCTCTTGCCACATAACGAGGCCCTGGTCCAGCAGCATGAGATGGGACTAAAACAGCTAACAACCATCTGAAGGAACAGGCTAGAGCAGCGTTCCCATACCCCTACCATCACAGGCTGGGTGCTGGCATCCAATTAAAGTCCCCAGACCCCTTTCATTTCCCACCTACAGCCCACTGCACTCTCTGTAGCCCTACAGACCTCCGGACGCTGTTCTCCCTCTCCCCTCTCCTCACAATTACAAGTTGTTTCCTCAGAGGGCAGGGAGCAGGCGATTGTTCGTGACGTTGTCTCTTCATCTGCTTCCCTTTGGGTGGTATGGACGTACAACCTCTCTGGCCACGGGACACCCTCCTTCTCATGAAGCAAAGACCATCTCATCTTCCCTTTGAGCAAAGCCCCCTGGGTTTTTACACTGTAGTATCAGTGGTCTCCTCGTGGCCGTCAGGGAGGTTGGTCAGAACACCATTTCTCTCCCCCCACGGGGGAAGGAGCTGAGTCCAGCCATGGTGCAGCATCCAAGAGCTCCAGGGCTCTCTGCAGAAGTGTACTGGCACGGGCACACCCTCAGCAAGAAAAAGGATGTCAGAACAGGGAGTGAAAGATGGGGGATGATGAGAAGAAGCAGATGGGAGAGTAAAGATGAATTAAAAAGATTAAATAAATTGTCCTGAGTAAACTGGCTGCAGAGAGCAGGACCCAGAGCCTCCCCCCTGCACCTCCTCCCTCCACAGGGTGAGATTTCTCATTACTCCATCCAGTACCACAGTCCCACGTCCCCTTCCAAAACAGCTTCTCTCTTCTGCAAGCTTTTGTTTATGCAAAACCACCAAACAACCATTGCCTCAAGTATTTTTTTAATTCAATCCCAAATGCCTTTCCTTTGGGGGACTCTCGCTGAGGTCCCAAGCGCGTTCTCCACGGGAGTCAACCAGCCTCACTACACTAACCGGGCTGCTGATTTACATCAACGGGAGATGCTACCCTCCTCCCAGCCCGCTTCACTCCCTACGCTCGCCCGTGCACCAGCCTTGTCTAAAAAACTCCTGGCAAGCCCTTGCAGCGCATCCTCCCCTGCACAGGACTATTTGTGGGATTTAAGGAATGTGGGCATTATGTTGCGATGAAAAGGGGCACTGTACCGAACTTACGTGCGGGGAGGTGGCAGGGATGAGAGCTAGGGTGTAGTAGCCTTACATCTGCGACAATGTTACGGGGAGTGACAACAGCAAAAAAACTTTGATCAATCCCAGAGTACAAACGCAGGTTTATATTCTTGCCATCTGGCAGAGTATCATGTTAAGGGCCGAGCAGACAACAGTGGCTGCTACTGCACCATGTACCATATACCAATAAAAGCTGAATGGATCGACAATAAAGCAGACTGTTGAAATAGCTGTGAAAGGAAAATCTAGGCCACCAAGTACTGTTAGAAACAATGTCTTTATATTTCTTCCCTTCCCTTACTATTATCCTCTGTCTTGCTTCTGCTCTTGGGATTCCTCTTCCCTCCCTTTTCCCAGCCCCAGTGGCTGCACAGAGAGCTATCAAGTGAAATGCTGAACCTAAACTAAAGGTTGTGCTCATTTAACAAGCATTAAATAACGGTCAGGAGGGGCAGACTGGCAGCTGCCTTCACAACTGAGGCCAACCCCCCTCCATAAATGGTGAAGCGGAGCATCCCCACGAATGGAGGAAGTGACTGCAGTCTCTTCTTTCCCGCTTTTCCCTCCCCTGCTTGGCACAAAGGCATATGAGACCCATGCTGAGTCAGAGACCCGTAGATAAAATCTTGGACTAGTGTATTCATTGTCTTTTGCAGGTCTCCAGAGCTTCTTCAGCCCAAGTTGCTCCAATCATCCTCTGGATCTTGCCCACAGCAGCTATAAACTCCCAAATATGATCACGTCACCACTGCTCACTGGGCAACACTGCTCTGCATCCATCTCAAATGCAGACGCCTTAACTCAGATGTCTTTCATTAGAAACTAAGTGGACACACTCTGTCCTGCACTTTCCACATGCCAAGAACAGATTTGCTCCAACACATGCAGCAGTGCCTTACACATTGTTGTTCGGGCTGCAACGAGACAGAGTATCCCTCTGATGCGAATTAGGAGGAGAAACCGTTATCTGACCCACGAGTTCACTGTAGCTTAAAGATATCTGCCCAGCTAGTAGTCTAGTCAGGAAGAGACTCTACCCAGCCTGGTTCCCACAATCGGGTTTCAACACCAACTCCTGCATTGTTCAACTTCACAGGCCATAGGCCTCAACACAAAACGTGCTTGGTATCCTTCACAACAAGCTGTATAAACTCTCTCTGCTACCAAATCATCGCACCCACTCGGTATGCATAGATATGAACACGTAAATGCCAAGATGACCTACTCTTGTGGTGACACACGGGAGAGAATACCACAGACAACGGTGTGTCATCTACAGGACCCCATGGGATCCCTTCCCTCTGTTTTGAGTATGTATTGCCCATTAAAATGAGTAAGAATATTAGCCAAAAATCAGATGGAAGAAAAATTTAGTCCGGAAGTTAGGTCTCATTGTTACTAAGTTTTCCTATTAGGAAATAAAATGGTCTCAGAAGGGAAACAATGGAAACTATCACTCAAAACAACTGAACAGGTTGCTAGATGAGACACTACAGGGACCAGTCCAGACCTGGCAGGAAGACCCAATAGCCCTGTTCTTCCTCTTTGGCATCTGCGACCCTACAATTGCTCAGTCATTTCAATAAATCCTTCATCTCCTTTATCAGATTTCATTTTTTTATGGGCTTAATTCTTGAAAGTACTCACTGCTCATCATTCAGGTCAGCTTTTCATGTTCAACTGCAGCTCTGAGCTTTCCAAACATGCTCAGCACTCAGGAGGATATCTTCGGAAAGTCCCAGAGGAGGTGGGTTTACTTTGCCAAGACTCTGAAGTACTAAGGGTATATTTAATGGCTGCCTGACTCTTCAACGGGAGAAAATGTTTGCATGATGTTCTTATGGATGTTCACACTGTCAAAAGGGCTAGGCACTACTTTCCCAAAGCAACTTGACCCATTTAAAGAACTCCTCTGGAAAAGCCAGTCGAATATCTCTGACATCTGCATTACCACAGACACTCTGGTATTAACCAACCCCTTATCTCACTATATTTTTGTTGATAGCTGAGCTATGCAATGCCGTGGTTCTGGCATCCCAGCAATGGCTAGTTATCAGGAGCAAGAAAGCACGAGGTCTGGGAACTCACTGAAAACATTCAGAGGCGATACGTGAGGGACTGGGAGAGATTAGACAGGGTTTGCTGGGACTCCAGGAATTCCTGCAATTCAGGAGTTAGGTGGTGAGATTTCTGTTTAGCATGGGACAGCAGCAAGCAGGAAGATGGAGTTTCCATTTCTCCTTAAAGCTGTTTTCCCAAAACTGCTACATACACACAGCTTCTCCGGTTTTCTCTCTGCTGTTTCACACAGCTGGGGTACCCAGGGCAAGTCCTCAGAGTAACAACTCTCATGTAGACTAGAGAGGCTCAACTGAGCTCTCATTTCACCAGGAGCTAGACTTTGGAGCCTGACTGACAACATCCACAGCTGCCTCCTCAACAACTCACTACTTACAAAGGGCTAATTAGTATGAGGTAATTAGTTTCAGGCAAAGAATATTTGAAAAATAATCTCTGTGTGTAAGGCCAGCCATCCTAGGTTTTGTTCAACATGTTTTTTTTTTTTGTCTCTGCTGCTGAAACGGATCCCAGAAAGATGATGTAAGACACCTAAACTAGGCAGATGCTGAAGATTCAGAGAATCAAGCATTTAAACGTACTAAAACTCTTGAAGAAGCAACTTCAACCCTAAATGCTTCTGAAGTAACGGGCACATAAAACGTACAAGTTGCACGGACGATGTTCATCATCCTAATAGCTCCCCTCCTCTTCCCATGCATCCCCGAATCTATGGTCTTGGTTTGCCAGGAAACACACAAGACAACACAAAAGTGATCCAGCAGCAGGCAGATGTGCCAGCAATGAGGTCTTGCAAGAGCTATGGCTACATTCCTTTGCCACTCATGCCCGGTCATGGGGCAGCTGTGAAAACAAGGCCACTGGGAAAGCACCATGGGAAGTCAGAATGGAAATGCCAACACGACCCCAAAGTAACAGCAGCCAATCTCAGCCACTGATGCTACAGCAGGAGCTTTCTTGCATTGTTGTTCTTTTTCCCTAAAATAGCCTGTAAGATAAGGGGAGCCAGTGATTAGCTAAGTGCCATCTCCCTGATAAGTGTTTGCCCATTATCCGCCCCTGACACCTAAATTCTAATTGCACTGAAACGTCCCAGCAGGACGGTCTGGTGTAAGAGAGACTGAATAGACTGACTGGGTGCACGGGGGTGGGCAAGTGAAAAAAAGCTTGCTGGCACATCCAAGACATGAAAAGGCTGTACTCCAGCAGGGTTAGGATGTCAGTATGGGCATTTCAACAGCAAGGGTGCAAAAGGTTGCTTCTAGGAAAGGTTGGCTACCTCTCAAAGCACATCCAGGTTCCAAACTGTTGGGTCTGGTAAGGTTTCCTGCCCACAAAAATAGCCACATGCTCTCTGTCAGCAAGACCTGGGCTCTTCCCTCTTTCCTTCCTTTTATAACAAATTGCTTCAAAGATGCCAGCAAGACCAGAGGCCCTCTGTGCTCCAGAGACAGCCCCTGCGTCACCAGCCTTAAAGTCTGCACAGAAAAAGCAACAGGGCAGAAGAAGCGTTATCAAATCTCAAGGAGTTTTTTGTCACCATCTTCTTGAGGTGGGGGGGGCTGGCTCTTTTTTTTTTAAATTGGTTCACTTCACTGATCCTGTTTGCCAAACAAATACATGAACAACCTGATCAGCACAGCTGGCAGAGCAGCGTGACACGGCACAGGAACAGATGACCAGGGATGAGAAGGTACGAGGATGGACCCTGCCTGAAAAAAACAGCCTAAGTACACTGGTATCTCCCAAAGCCGCACAGGGGACTGGTGGCAGAGCCCAGTTCCCCCACGCTCCAACCTAGAAGGATGGGATCCACCTGCCTTTCTATCATCTGGTAACTAAGGAGCCAGCCCTAGTGGTGGAAGAGCTGCCCACCCAGCCCTGTGGACTCGGGGACCGACGCCAGCCATCCTGCCCCCAAATGCAGGACTGAGTCCACCATAAACATGACAACATTTAAGTGTTTGTTGTAAACTAAACAGGAAGGTAGCAGTTATTTGGGAACATCATGCTGTCCATGCTGGAGAGAAAAATCTTTGATCCTTAAAGAGCAGCAAAGGAAAATTCTGGAATCTAGCTCTGCTGACAACTTTTGGCCATAAGGTTTGTCTTCTACATTGTCTCCTCTCATGACAAAGTGTCTTGGAGCTGTGATCTGCAGATTTGTGGAAAACACCTAATGCCCAGGCAAATGGGATGAGGCTTCTGGATTAGGCTGCAGTGCTTAGTGGTTTGCACATCAACGAAGCGACAGCCATGGTGAACACAAGCATCCATGACAGTTATGACACAGCACAGGAGGTCCACTGTACCCAAAAACCATGTCACACTTCTCCATCCTCTGACGTGCCTGCCACATGCTCCTCAATACTGTGTTACCCAGCGCAACACGTAACTTGCAGCACTCTGGGACGTTGCTTTACTTGGCTTTGAAATCAGTCTGGAAGCATCTCAGTTACCCAGTGTTGGAAACGGCCATGATGCATCAGACTTCTATTCTGCCAAAGATCTGTCCCAGCATCTTACAGCCCTAACACCACTCAGCCCTCTAATCTAAGCAGAAGCTCGAGTCTTGGTCCAGACTCAGTTTGCTCAGGTTTTAGGATTGGAGATCTCATCACAATTAGGCTGCAGAACTCGTTTTCATGATGCTGGAATCATCTAGGCTGTTCTGATCAGATTCGTAGCATCCAGAGAAGCATAAAAGACTTCCAAACCCCACCTCACGCTGCTGGAATGTCACCCCTGTTTTCCTGTTTTCCTGATCCTCGTGCTAAATGGGACCAAACTCAGAGAACGGACCTCTCTGGTCATGCAATCCAAATCCAAAACCAAATTAAGTCTGGATTTGGATTTTACAAAAGTGTTTTCCCTGCATGAAGATTAGCACGTAGCTGTAACAGATAGAGCCTTCAAGTGATGCCTAGTCCTTATGAAATAATACACTATAAAAAAAAAGTCTTACTATATGTACTGTTGGGCCATATTTGTCACACAGGCCATTGGCTGGGAAGATGACTGCAACTGTTCTCTCTGCCCATGAAAAGCAAAAGGAACTCATGCAGCCCTGCTAGGGATGGCTGATGAGCCAGCTGAGAGCAGGCTACTGTGGCCAGTGTTGCGATGGGTGTCTCTAACAGTTTGTCTGCTCAGGAAGAAGCAGACAAAGCCTTCAGACAACTGGAAGAAGCCTCACATTCACAGGACTTGGTCTTCATGGGGGACTTGAAGTGTCCCAATATCTGCTGGAGGGACAACAGGGCAGTCCAGGAGGTCCCTGGAGTAGATAACTTCCTGAGACAGGTGATCAAGGAAATGACAAGAGGAGACACCCTGCTGGACCTGATACATAGGAACAAGGAAGAACTGGTTAGCCACGTGGAGGTTAGGGGCAGCCTTGGCTGCAGTGGCTGTGGATGGTGGAGTCCAGGATCCTGAGGGGAAGGAGCAGGGCAAAAAGCAGCATGGCAACCCTGGACTTCCAGAGACCAGACTTTGGCCTGTTCAGCAATCTGCTTGGAAGAATCTCATGGGAGGAGTGGAGAGGGGACAGGTCTAGCAAAGCTGGCTGATTTTCATGGATCACCTCCTCAAAATTCAAGAGCAGAAAGTAAAGGTAACAGGGAGGCTTGTGTGGATGAACAAGGAGCTCCTGACTAAATTCAGTCATAGAACAGAAGTATGTGGAAGCCAATCAGCCTTACCTTAATTCCTGGGACACTGACAGGGCAAATAAACTTGAAAGTCAAACATACTACAGACGAGAATGTGCCTGGTAGCAGTCACATGGATTTACAAAGGTGAAGCCATGCCAGACCAATTGTTGTCTATCTCAACTTCAGCAAGGCTTCTGGCGTTGTCTCCCATTGCCCCTCATTGATAAAGTGATTAAGTATGGACTAGATAAATGGACAGCAAGGTGGACTGAAAACTGACTGAACTGCCAGACATAACAGTTGTGATCAGCACCACAAAGTCCATCTGGAGGCCAGTCACCAGCCAGGGGCTGATACTGGTTGACATCTTCATCAGTGACCTGGACAATGAGACCGAATCATCCTCAACAAGTTTGCAGAGGATACAAAACTGGGAGGAGTGGTTGTTGTACCAGGTGCTCGTGCTGCCATTCAGAGGGACCTCAACAGGTTAGAGAAACAGGCAACTGGAACTTCATAGAGTTGAACAAAGGAATATGCAAGTTCTACAGTTGGGGAAGATCTGTGCACCTGGACAGGCTGGAGATACCTCCATCTTCTCCAAGACTAGACATGGCCCTGAGCAACCTGCTCCAGCTGTCCCTGTTTTGAGCAGGGCATTTGGACTAGACGGTCTTCAGAGGCCCCTTCCCACCTCAGCTAGTCAGTGATTCTGTTACGTTCTCATGGAGTGCATGAAGAGTGTACAAATAGTCTGGCTTTACAGTACATGAATAAACGTGTTAGATAATAAAACTGCCCAGTAGCTCTTGAACCTTCAAGTAAAAGATGACCATGAAAGCTGTCAAAATTACAACAGCTGCCACAGGGGAAAAGAGAGGGAAGGCTGGTTACCTCCACGAGCACAGCAAGCAATGCCCAAACACATAGTTCACCCACTGATGTCAAATAGGAAGTCCCCCTCTATATTCTTTTCATTTTACTCTTATTTCAGCTTTTATTCAGGAATGAGATGACAGTTTCAACATTGAATATCAGAAGTGTGTCAAGGCATCTCTCATTCTCCCTCTTTCAAAGGCACAATTCACTCCAGATCAGAGATTCGAACCTGGAGCTCCATATCCTGAACCAGCCACCGGAACTCAAGATGAGGAGCACTACGCTGTCTTGCCTCTCCTCTGTCCTGCCCTCTTGGCATTTTCTTCAAAACTTCCTCCTCTTCACAAGTACGTTGATCACAACCAAAGTACAAGAATAATTTCAGGAAAGCTTTGTTTCACAAAAATGTCCCCACCACCTCTAATGGTGATTTCACTTCGAGGATACACAACACGAGTGGAGCTGCAATGCGCATGCGGCGTAAACCCGGTTGTGACTCTGCTGAAGTCAGCAGATGTGGTCCAGATTTGCGGTCCTTTCTTGGAATGAGGGACTTTGTCTTCTATTTATAACATTCTTCCTTGCAAAAGAAACAGCCTTAAAATGGCTTTCACTTTTTCAGTAAGTGCTTTAGGAAAAGAAACAAAGATGACCATCAATTACCCAAAGAACCACCTTCCTATGCAATGGCAAGAAATAGCTTGCAGCCCAAGACTTGCTGCTGGAGAGCTGGAGTCCTCCGGTTCTCCTCGTTAACACAACTGCACATCCACTCTAATTTAAACAGGCAGCAGAAAGCTGTTCTCATGCAAATAACACACAAATCTGCCCGGACTCGGTAATGCTCAGCTCCATTTGTCAGCTACACGTACCATCAGACAAGTATTCATGATAAATAACGACAACGACTGAGCAACTTGTGTTTAGCAGCCCAAGCTATTAATAGCTAAAAGGAGACAGACAGACAGATGAACTCTGTCAGCACATGGAAAGGATCCACTAATTGCACCGCACCTAAGTGGCAAAAGTGGACAGCTTTTATTATTTTGCTTTTTCAGAAAGATAAACTCCTAAAGACGTTTAAAAGGATGGTGCTTATCTGGGGCTGCAGCTCCCCCCTGAGCAGGGCGCTGCCGTATCTGCCCGGCCCTTCGCAGGTGTCCTACCCCCAGCTCCTCTGCTCTGCACGGGCACTGGAACACCACCAGCACTCCCCCACTACGCTTAGATTTTCCTCCCATTAGTCAGGCAGCCTTCCTGTTGACTTAACTCCCTCCGCTTTAATGTCTCACAGGTTGATCTTTCCAACATAAGTCCCATTCATATTTAATCTCTACCTCTATTTAACTTGTCAAGGCTCTAACAAACGAGGAGAGCACTCGTGGCCAAAGGTTTTCCTCTGATCTGCCTGGTCCAAATAGGTACACAGAAGCGGATATATACTTCAAATGACCCAGCTCATGTCTCGGAGGACTCAAGTGGGACTGCAGCCAGCAGCGGGCTGTGCGGGCACCCCAGCAGACCTACCACTGCACCTCTTCATCTTAAGATAGATATCAGGCTCCAGCACCCACCTCAGCCTTGCTCACATGCCCCAATTAATCCCCAGGTCAGGGGAGTGAACCTCCGAAGGGTAAATACGGCCTCTGAGGAGGTTAGGTAAAAGCAATTTCAAGGACTGCAGGAGGCTGGGATGCAGAGTTCACCACGGTCTCGTCCCACCTTGGAAAGAGACCACTTTAGAAGATCCCTCCACCTTCATTTCAGGTGCAGGGACTGATCCTGCTACCCTTGGCCCCAGGGGAGCTGCTTTGGCTCTGAAGCCTCATTCATCACTGCAACTTCAGAGGGAGAAATGGGGCAAATCCCATACACACCTTTTAAATGGAAGTGTAGGACACCTGATGGGACAAGAGCTGGCCTTGGCCAGTTGACAGGGCCACAACCACCAGAAAACACCTCTAACTGCTGCATTTCAGAAATCCTGCTTCTATTTGACTGCACTTTCGTCCCTTTTCCCCTGAAAACCTCGATATCCTTGTTGTTGCTCACAGCCCTGGAACCAGCTCCCCATCACCACCAGGACCTTCCCTCTCTCTCTCTCCCTCCCATCACACACTGCCCCACTCCCCCACCCTTGCCCAGCAGCACTGGCCCTCCCCACACACGCCGGGCCTGCTGGCCACCTCAGGAGTTTACTGCCGCTGCGCGCTACCCACCACGCCATGCTGCATCCATCGTGTCATGCCCTACCCACCACACCGCCCGACCCAGCTCCTCACG
>NW_010395842.1:95011-97864 GCF_000710305.1 Buceros rhinoceros silvestris
GTTCAGCAGAAAGAATGAAGCAAAGGCCTTTCTCTGCCTCAGCTGCCACTTTTTCCTCTCCCAACCTCCACAGCACCAAGCACTTATCTGAGAAAAGTCACCTTTGAAGCCAAACCCCGTGTTGGGGATGGATGGTGGGAAGTGGGGGGGCCTTTCTGTCCATGCTGTCGAGACGCTCCGGCAAGCGGCACTATCTCGGGCTTGGCTCCCTCCTCAGCCCCCAGACAAACGTGGCTTCCCTCTTGACTTGCTATTTAAAAACCATCCCAAGACTGGCATTCGGCGGTTTCAGATTAACGAGCTGCAGCCATTAGCAGGCGGGCAGTGTCCTCGTCTGCTGCGAAGCGCTGGGTACTCCCTCAGCAGAGCTGCTGCTCCCTCCACGTCAGACCAGTCCATTTATTTACCAGCGGCGTTGTCTTATTTTTTAATTTAAGGAGGACCACTTCCTCAAAGAGATGAGAAGCTCCATCTCCAGGGGAGAGGAGGCTCGGTCATCGGTACTGCATAAATTTAAGGTTTTATCGCATTTACACACCCCCTCTTAGCGCACTTTACCAGAATAGCTCTTTATCTGCAGACACGGCTCGTTGACCTGGGCTGAACACAGAGTCTGTACAACAGGGCCGAGCTGTGTCCCTCCGCCCAACCTGCTCCCTGCAAAGCCCACACCCTGCCCAGCCCACAGGGCAGGTCACTGGATGCCTCCCGGCACCCTGAGGTAGGCAGAGGGTGGGCATTTTGTTTCGTGTATGATTCCAGAGATTTTGAAATCCCGACTGACGTGAAGCAGCAGCAATAACTAAAGTGTGGAAATCGTCTGAAAAGGAAAGCCTAATTTTCAAGAGGATTGGTTAGGTCTGAAATTCAGCAAAGCCCACACAACGGGGTGAGGCACTTTCATTGCAGCGGGGTAGGACTGCAATTTCTGATGCAAAATAGTTCATTTCACTGTTTTTTTTTTTTTACTCTCTCTACCAGAGCTAATACAATTACATACATGGAAAAAAGTATTTGTCATTCGCCCACACCCAGGGCAGACAGTCACAGGGATGCAAGACGGTTAAGAGCCCTGTCACATTGACACAGGAGGTTTTTACAGGAGGTTATAACCGTTACAGCGGTTCCCTCAAGGTCCCCGTCAGGATCAGAGCCCTGATCCAACAAGGTACAGTGCAAACACACAAAAAACCACGTCCAAACAGAGCAACTGGACAGAAAGCAGGAGGATGAACCCAGCTATGAAGCGAATTGTCCAAGGTCCCAAGGCAGTTGCTTGCAGGGGCAGGAATCACGCCAAGAGCTGGTCACACCACCCTTTGCACAGGTCACTTTAAAATCAGACCCACCAGATGGGGAAACACAGCTTTGGGGCACTCCCGGTCCAGACGTACATGCCAGGGCCCTCCTCTTCACAGCTCACAGCTGCACTCTCGCTTTCTGTGGCAAACTGGGACCAAAACAGCACCATCAGTAGATGGTGACATCATTTAGTACCTTCGGTTGCTTAGTGCACCTGGCCAAGAAAAACTGCAGCCCTTTTGTGTTGATTCGGGATGCAGGTGAAGGGTCCAGCACCCTGGGGATTCAGCTGCGCTGCAGGATAAGAAGCCTGGGGGACTGATCGGGGAAAGAGGAAAAGAAATGTTCAGCAAGAAGAGTAAAAAATAAGCAATTGCAAGAGGGTTGACAGTGGTGGAGCCTGGGTGATAAAAACCAGGCGCAGAACACACACTGGTTCTAATATTCAGAAGCAACTCAAGAAAACCACAGGAACATGGACAGACATTTATGTCATCCTTGTGCTAGCACAAGGCAGCTCCGTGCGGTTGGGGGAACTGCTCGGGCTGCAGCCATCTGAAGGGCTGAAGTGACAACCTCCAAAGCCAGTGGATGGGAAGAGCCTCTGTTACAACAGGATAAACCTCTCCGCAAGTTGTGGGACTAACCTGATATTTTACATGCCTGTGCTGCACCCTCCAAGCCATGGAGTGTTACGCTCCTTTTCACGCGCACAGTGATGAGAGCACAGTGAGGAGATGACACCGTCTCTCGGGTAACACCACTGAGTCACAGCATGCAAAGAGAGGGGCCGGAAGCCGGCTGGACAACCCCTGGGGATCCACCAACTTTGTTACCCTGAAATTCTTAAGTTCCTGGTCCCTGCTAAAAAAAAGTGGTGGCTATGGAAGAGATCTGATAAAAAAAGAAGAAAGGCAATTGCATTTTAACCAGAAGCAGTGCACAGTTGAAGTCCATGGTCTAGGATCCCTAGAAGGTAAGCTAGGCTAAAAAGCCATCCCAGTGAGTCCTTGGTGGGCAGTATTTTGCTCCCAGTCAAACACCCATCCTTTTTAAATACCCCTATCAAACAGCAACCTCACCCACACCATCCTCCAAAGGCAGTCTCCAGGTCCGCCACTCATACGGCATCCTCCACCTCCCACCCGTGCCCACCCAGCAGCACAAGGACCATGACAGAGCAGATGTCTCTGCTTTGCCAGCTTGAACCCAGGCTGGCACAGGGTTTGGAGAAGGCTGGTTCAGAGGACGACAGCGAGCCAACCCACCCCAGGCGCCACAGACCCGCGCAAAGCCCATGAACTTCCTTGCATCGACTTCTGCTTTGTAATTTCTGAAAGCAGTTTCGGGGGCTGATGTTAGAAAGGATCCCCAAGACTACAGAGGGCTTATGGACAGCCACCGACAAGGCCACCAGAGCTGAAAGTGTGGCCACCCTTAGCAGTGGTCAGCAATTCTCTGGGACTTCAAGCCCATCAGCAGGCACCAACTCCTTTGTGTCCCTTCGGATCCAGAGGAGGAGAACAGGCATTAAATCCGCAGCAGATCAGC
>NW_010395842.1:97967-105357 GCF_000710305.1 Buceros rhinoceros silvestris
GGATTCCAGCTGACAAGGGAGGCTTTGCCTTGCTTATTTTTACATTCCAGTCACACATAAACAAAGAGTATCATCTGCTTTTGAGGATTTAAATCCTGCAGATCTTGCTGTCAATGTTAAGATGCTTGGCCAGTGCCACCAGCCTCTGCTCACCGGCTCTGCTGTGCCAGGTGGGTTCTATTTTTTCCCCCCTAACGTTTCAGAAAGGGAGGGAGCACTAGAGAAGGGAAAATTGAGGTTGCTTTTGAAGAATTGCTTGTTGTTAAGGGAAGGCAGGGAAAGACTTCTGGTTCAGATTAGCAGAGTCGGGTAATGACAGAGGAGACTTTTCGCTATGAGGCCCCGTGTTTCGTCAGCACGTGAGCTCTTCGCTGATGCACTGTCCAGCCCAGTTCTGACCATTGAAGCAATGGCATTTTCAGCACCGTTTCCCTCCCGAGGCTGTCCTGCGAGCTCAAATGTCTGGAGCTATTTACGCTGCCTATCTTTACCCTCCTGTGAAGCTAGTGGACAGAGTAGACACCACTTGAGTCCTCACTGAGATACCCAAATTAGATGCCTACAGTTAGATGATACCCCCACTTTCTCACATGCTCCCTTCCAGGTCCTTCTCACCCCGGCAGACTGGGGCTAACAAACCTGAGCATCCACAAAACTGTCCCTCCTTCTAGGATTATATTACCACAGGCACAAACTCCATCCTTTGCCTGGGAGCTACAGTTCCGCTGGTTGCTGGCCATCGGTTTGGGCAGGTTTCCTGCAAAGTGTAACAGGCAGGAATTAAAATGTTAAAGAAACACCCTCCAGGGTCTTCACAGAAGCTCGGAACCCAAGCAACTGTTTTGCCAGGTGTCATTGTGCAGAGCCTGCTGTTAAAGCGACTCTTTGCTGGCATCTCGCCCGTCTCATCTTCCCAGTACCCCTGAGCCCACTGGGCAGGCAGCACCAAGCCGGGGCAGCCGGGGAAGTTATCAGCCAGCACCACTCAGCAAGGGCTGAACCGGCGATGGGCTTTGAGCAGCTGAATGAAGTGTTGTCACATCCCAGCTGGGAGCGGGAAGGAGCACGGTGCCGCTTCCTGACGCTGTTATTTTATTTTGCAGCAGCTTCCCCTTCCCGCTGTCTGAATGTCACAGATTACTTCACTGCTGTGCGAACCTTGGGCGGGGGGAGCACAGGGGGAAGGGAAAAATCTGGCGAGCGCTTCCCGAACTACCAGCACCCCTGATGCCCCAGCTGCGGGACAGAAACCAGAGGCTAGAAGGGATGGGTGGAAAATCCACCTTTGGGGAAGCAAGAGCCATGCCCAGGTCAGGAACCCACCTGCCGAGGTCTGCAAACACCGGAGGAACCTGCTCTCGCTCCCATCTATTGCGTCCCTCTGCACTCAGGCTCGCGATGTCTTGCTGGCTCAGGAAATATAAGCCCCAGGCTGCTTTTTGGAGCCTGTCAGCAGCGCTCCTTTGTCGAGCAGGGGCCTTCCTGTCAAGCGATACAAAGTGCTCGCTCTGCTTTTCCCCCAGGGAGCTCACACGCTTCCTCCTGCAGCAGCCCCAGCTTTTGTCAGCCCCGGGGAGCTGGACGCCCGGGTGTCTGGCAGGGAAACCGCTCTGCACAGCCCCGTAGCTCACCACCGCATGGCACGCAAAGGTGGTGGGGGACTGGGGGGACCAGGCTGGAGAACGGCAGGGGTCACCAGTCTGGATGAACAGCAAGGATCCGTGCATTGCTTCAGGGAAAAGCAAAGCAACCCGGCTGACTGTGCCTGCAGCCGCTCAGGGGTGACGTCCCCAAGCTAGGGACCGACCCACTGCCTGGCTCCCGGGAGACCACCTGCCAAAATAGAATAAGCAGCAGTGAGGACTTCATCCAAAGGCAATATATGCTGCTTTTTCCCCTGCACTCGGCACTGGTGAGGCCACATCTCAAATCCTGTGTCCAGTTTTGGCTCCTCACTCCCAGAAGGACGTTGAGGGGCTGGAGCGTGTCCAGAGAAGGGCAACGAAGCCGGTGCAGGGTCTGGAGCACAAGTCCTGTGAGGAGCAGCTGAGGGAGCTGGAAAAAAGGAGGCTCCGAGGAGACTTCCTCATTCTCTACACCTACCTGAAAGCAGGTTGTAGTGAGGTGGGGGTCCTTTCTTTTACCAAGTAACAAGCGATAGGACAAGGGGAAATGGCCTCAAGTTACCCTAGGAGAGGGTATGAGGAAAAATTTCTTCACCAAAAGGGTAAAGAGCATTGGGGCAGCCTGCCCAGGGCAGTGGTGGAGTCCCCATCCCTGGAGGGGTTTAACAGGCGTGTGGAGGTGGTGCTGAGGGACATGGTTTAGTGCTGGACTTGACAGTGTTATGTTAATGGTTGCACTTGACAATCTTAAAAGTCCTTTCCAGCCTATATGATTCTATGATTCTATGCTTTCTGACCCTTTCCAACCTGTCTGGTTTCATACTAGGGGCAGACAGAAAAGCAAAGGGTGTCTTTGATCAAGTCAGAGCAAATGCTGCAGCCGCATGATTTCATACAGCTTACAGAAAGCTCCTTCCCACAGCAGGAGGAAACTGTCCAGCCAGGGCTGAACTGAAGCACTCAGAGAACAAGAATAACTAAGAATAAGAAAGAAAAGAGCTGTGACATGATTTCCCCAGCAATGCCACATAGCTACAGCAGCAGCAGGGAGAACGTCAAGATCTCCAGCATACGGGAGAAGCCCCTTTCACCAGAGCATGCTTCACTTCCCTCTGAAATCTGATTTGACTATGGCCCTGTTTTGGGGAATTGGCTCCACATCTGCCTAATTTGTTCCTTCTGAAAGAAACGGAAAGCGCCTTCTTCAATATGCAGGCACAGGAAGGAGAATTAGACAGCAAAGGTTGGGGCAGCACGGTATGTCATTGCGACAAGGTCCAATTTGCTGATTCCCCATATAATCAGAAATAAGGGTCATAACAGTAACATCTAGTAAAAACTGGGTGTTTTCTGAAGCAATAAAATTTACAACATTTTCAATTTTTAAGCATAAAGATATTTACCCTTACAAAAGCTTCTCTTTCAACAGCCAGGGAGGTCCTGAATCACATTCTCCTCTGAGTAATTCTTCCTTTTACTTCCACGGTCAAAAATACAATTCGTTAGCAACACCAACAGAAACCTCTATGGCTCACATGCATCACAGCATCAAGAGAGGAGGACCACAGCAGTAGCCTGGAGCAATTTTTCTTCCGCATAAAGCTTCTAGCCATCTGCCTGGGCGGCTCTGCAGGACTCCCTACCTGTACCAACTTCTCGGTGAATTCCCCCACACCAGGCAAAGAGGGATGCATTAGCGTGTCAGTGCTTGGTGGGAAAGGGTTTAGCTCCCAGCCCACTTTTACCTCAGCTAGCCCCATCCTGCAGCCACGAGAGGCGACCAGGAGAGCAAAGCAGGGCCGTAGTGGCACAACTTAAATCACTGCTGTAGCTGGAGTCGGTTTTAAGTCGGCTCAGGTTATTACAACTGCTTTAGCTGCACTAAGGGAGGGGTAAAGTAGGGCTGGTAGGTGGTCAGGGGCAGCAGGCAGGTAGGACCACTTGTCTCAGCAGCTTGTGAAGGCTGAGAGTACCACTGTCAGACAGCACAATCGCACTGCCAGCTCAGGGCTGAAGGGCAGAAACCACTTGGTAGCGCACAGCTCTGCTTTGCGGTAATTCAGGCTAGGAGGTATTCGCCATCACGCAGCTCCGTGGTTTCAAAGAGCACTGAAGCAGCCAGGTTGCATCAAATCCCACGTCAAAGCGCAGCCTCCGGCTCTGATGTTTGGCTTGAATGAGTGTAACTCTCCACTGATCCCTGGGGCGACAGGGAAAACACTCCCCTCACACCCCTTAAGGCACAAAGAAAACCTTTTCGTTCTCACTCCTTTTTTGCTCCTCTTAAAGCGATGGCATTCCTCACCAGTCGTAATCAGCAGGCACGCTCTCCCAAAGTGCCATTTAATACTGTCGCACAGAACTGCAGCGTGACCCGCTTTGAGTTACGACGTGCCATGCAGCCAGGCGCAGCAGCCCCAGCCTGCCAGGCTCCAGGAGGCTTTCTGCAAGGGCACTCGCTCAGTTCCCCCTTCCCGTGGACTCTCGGCTACATGCCCGAGAGATGGACAGCATTTCTCTCCATCACATCCACCCCCACCTCCACTTAATTTCATGCTTGGACTGTGACTGCACTAACAGGCCATATCTAGTTTCTCCCTCGTACGCTGATTAAACCGACATGGTGCTTTGCACAGGCTTTCACGGACTCCTTATCTCAGTAACAAGAGGGAGGAAAAAGCACGAGGACAACTCTGAGCGAAGCAACACTGTCTGCTTTGCTGGCACCGGCAGAAGTCTCGCTGGAAAATGGTGTGCACCCTCTGTCAGGAAGCCGGGACAGAAGTTCTGACGGCTCAAGGGCTTGTCAGGGCAGGCTGGTCCTGGGAAATGGGAAATTCTGGAGGTCTGTGCAACAACAACATTTTCCCATCTTTTCACTGTATTTTTCAACTGTATCCCACTGAAGAGGTAGGTAGAAATCAGAGGCTCAGAAAGGATGTGAATAAAGGTTTTCAGGAGTGGACTCTGCTCCTGAGAGCTCTGCAAGAGATGACCAGGACCGAGTGGTGCCCTGCCCTGACAACGCATGTCCAAGAGCACCAGGAACGTGGCTACGGAAGCAGGGCGCTACTCTCCATCCAGAACTCCTCAGATCAGTTTTAGCCACGTTATTTTTCCCAGGACTGCCTTCTCGTGTGCCAGCCTTTGGCACTGTTGAATGTACTCCAGCAAGCTTAGGAAGATTTCCTGGAGAAATATTGTGGTTTAGGACTAAAAAAAAAAATATACTTAAAAATATGAAATTAGGGATTTAAATCTAATCCCATTTCATTGTGTTTTCAAATGGTCACGGAAGTGGGAAATATGCTAAGGCCAACACTAACTACAAAGGGAATCAACACCGTACCAGGACAAAGCAGCAGCAGAGCCACGGGGAAGTGCCAGGATTGGAGACAGCTCTCCTGACCTTAGGGCCTTGAGTCACCCTAAACATGGGATGCCTGACGTACCACAAGATGCCTCAGGTCATCCCTATGAAGCGGGCAGATAGTACACTGAACCGATGGGATTCTCGCAGGGAGCTGCATCTCGGCTAAGAGCCCCCATGTGCCAGTTACCTGTGTTCAGGGACTCAGGGACAGCCCAGATTTCCACAGAGCTGTGTTCAAGCTAGCTCCCTTCAGCTCCCTGCACCACAAGGAGAGAGAGACTCCGTCCATCTCATGATAATGCAGGCACTTACAACAGGTCGGACGACCCCCACATCACACCTCCTAGCCCACAGCCCAGCGTAT
The DNA here is from genome assembly GCF_000710305.1 of Buceros rhinoceros silvestris. Taxonomy (NCBI): domain Eukaryota; kingdom Metazoa; phylum Chordata; class Aves; order Bucerotiformes; family Bucerotidae; genus Buceros; species Buceros rhinoceros. Next base: position 103,330 of record NW_010395842.1, read on the forward strand.
TCTCTTTCCTTCTGAAAGAAACGGAAAGTGCATTCTTCAATATGCAAACGCAGGAAGGAGAATTAGACAGCAAAGGTTGGGGCAGCACGGTATGTCATTGCCACAGGGTCCTGTTTGCTGATTCCCCATATAATCAGAAATAAGTGTCATAACAGTAACATGTAGTAAAAGATGTTACTAGATGTTACTCCACAAAAGCTCTGTGTTGACAGGTGCTTCACACAGCAGCAGAGCAGTGGCTGTGAAATAAGGAACTGAAGCTCAAGGAGACCTTAGGAAAATGCAAACACATAAACTTGTCTTTCTCTCCTGCCTCCTTCTTGGGCCCTGGAGCCCTAAGAGTGGCTTTTCACTCCCAAAGGACTTGTGAAGCACTCACAGCTCCTTTCAGCTCGTACTAGAACAACTCAACACCTTTACAAGGTCCTTGGTTTCTCCAAGGAGCCAGACCAGCACGTCCAGAGCTGACTGCAGGAGAGCACAATGCAAGCAGAAAAGAACACCCTCTGCTTCAGCCACCGGTTAGAGGCTTTGCTTAAAGAACATCCAAATCCATCACAAGCATCTTTAGTGTCTTCAAATCCTGATGCAAAGGGACCAGCTCGGACCTCGGCTTTCCCAGCAGCTCCTTTGCTTGTCACACAAAGCTAAGACTGAGAGTCTTGTTCTACTCGCACAAACCTACAAGCGACTTTTCTCCAGTTAAACCAGCCTATTTTCAGGAGGAACTATCTTTGTTTGGCTTGGGTTTTTTGATGGGACCAGAGAATTGCAGCTGATATCACTGTTGAATGGAGCTAGGCCAGATGGGTTATCATTCCAGATAGCTTGTCTGCTGGAAAGTGCTTTCACATACGCACACACGCGCGCACACACACAGAGTTTGGCTGGGCTGATTAAAACACTGAAGCACTTATTGCTCCTTGAGCCTATGAGGTCACATCTAGGCTCCAGGCCAGCTTGGAAATCACATAACCCACATGAGCAGCAAAGTTGTAAGGAGACGTTTGTCAAGAAAAAAGATAGCTCTGAGCACCGTTTCCTGCAGGACACATCTCAGCAACCCTGAAACCAAGATAGTAACTAGTCAACGCTTTGGGGACTCTCCTTGGCAAGGTCAGTCAGAAAATGACTGCCCACCACCACCACAAGGGACAGGGTTGCCATGCCGGGGGAAAGACACAAAAGTGACTCCCAGGTCTGCCTCCTTTCTGCAGAGAAGCACAGAAATTTTAAGTTATACTCTAGCACATTTATGTCAGGTAAAAGGGCCAAAGAGGCATAAAAGGGCCATAAATCATTTGTGCTGTCTAGAAAAGGCAGCGGAGCATGAGTAGTTACCTTCCAAGAATCTCCTTGCAAACAGCAGCACAAGGGGCAGGAGGAGGATTTAAGGTACTCGGAGGAAGGCACGCTCAAGAGGCATGGAGCAATAGTGGATGGCCTTACATGGTCCAGAGGGCACCTCATTTATCGACATGCTTCTAAAGGAGATGGCAAACCACCATGGGTCTCTTTTCCCCGTAAGAGCAGCATGTGATGGGCAGGGGGCAAGGAGGAGAACTGCCCCTCAGAGCCCAGTATTGATCTACCCACAGGACAAGATCCTTTTGCCCAAGTCCTAGCAGAGATAGTTGTGCTGGTCCTTCACAAACCCACCTCACTGTGTCCTCCCTCTGCAGCACCTCTTGCAGCAGCTTCAGCTGGATCACAACAGGGTGAGAACGGGTTCTGAGACATCAGAGGGATTAGGCAGCCTTGTCAGGCCACATTCGGGTGCCTCACAAGCACATGCCATCACAGGGGGAAGCCAACCAGGTTTTGGACCATCACATGGGAATGAAATTTATGCTAAAAACAAGCTAAATTATGGGCAAACCCCTATGGTGTCACTGTATTCCAATCCGCGTGAAAACACAGATATTGTTATCATTAGCTTTCCCATCCCCAGGAGTCATCTTTTCCTTATTCTGTTTTAATTTTTGCTGTTAAGAAGTAGCTCATTATTTGGGGGGGGGGGGGGGGGGG
>NW_010395842.1:105423-114438 GCF_000710305.1 Buceros rhinoceros silvestris
TGGGTGCTTTTTTGTGGGGGGGGGGGGGGGTGGCCTGGTTATGTTTTTTCAAATTAAATTGAGGCAGTGGTGTGCGGAGAAGCACGGCACTTCCCCTCTCTCACCGGGTAAGCTGCAGCACAAAGGCTTGGGGCTGATCTCACATCCTCTTCAACAATTAAAAGTCAAGGCCAGCAGCACAGCCAAAACTTGACACGCTCTTTAGAGAACAAAGGTCACAAGATTGAAGTCTTCACTCCCGGCTTTGGCTGAAGCAGCATGAAACATCCTCTTCAAAACCTAAGGCAGTTGAATCTTTATCAGGTGATGATGGCTTTTTGGACAATAAAGACAACTAACCTCTGTGTCTTCCCTCCTACTGTTCCACAAGAAACCTTCAAGCCATCTAATTAGTATAAATCATTTTCCAGTAATTGCTCCTGCCCCATGACGACCTCATCAGACACCAGGTCCAGAGATAAAGCTCCTGGTGGCTGCGACAGCAGCTGGGCCAGCGCTGGGTACCACGGCTGAAGCAAGCCAGAAGCCCGTCGGTCACAAGCTACAGTTGGCCCCAGCTCCCTGAGGAGCAGAGCCTGCTGATGTGGTCATTGCAGAGCTGCAGGTGTGACCTCCGCACAGCTGCAGGCCACACCGCTGCCCAGCCAGGGGACAGGGGGCTGGAAAGGACAGCAGCTGGGCAGGAAATGAGCCAAAGAAATGCTGCATGAGAAACCCCAGCACTCCCAATGCTGGTTTGGACAATTAAGTAAAATAAAAAGTCATTCCATGGTTAAAGGGTTAATTTTGTGGCTGCACTCATGAAGCTGACAGAAGTCAGTGTAGCCACCGGGTGGCCCTGCCCAACCCTGACAGCACCAACAAGCCCCATGAATGAGGCTTCACTATGGAATTTGGGGTTGTCTAATTTAAAACTAATCCTCAGAGCACATCGCTTGGTCACCCCAGGAGTCTCACTTCTGAAGGAGTCCAAAAGACAAACTCCCAGAACAGAAGTCAGCCATCTCCTTGCCCATCATGAGTGGGACTAACATCCATCCCAGAGAGTTCGGGTGTCCTTCCTGTCTATTGTCTCTTCTCAATGTTCCCTGCCTCATTCGGCATGCTGAAATCCTTACCCAGTTCAAAGGTAGCCTCAAACTTGAGGAAACTTTTGTGGGTGGTAAACATGTCTTAACGTGGTCCCAACTCCACCTTCTCTGCTCGAGGCAAGGATGACCCATGAGGAGAACCTACAACAGTGGACTGAAATTGCCTCAGGGTTCACAGGATTCATCTTACTCCTTTCCAGCACCTCTGACAGACTCTGGAAGTGGAGTGCAGTCTGTGCTTTGGTTTGCCTCCAGCATAGCTCTTGTCCCATCCAGCAGCCAGGGAAAACCCTCACCAAGAGTATTTTTATCAATCTGAAGAGCAAGTGGCATTTTCCTATCATTAGCCCATCACAAATTGTAAAGCACAAGGCACCACCAAATCAGACCTCTCGCTTCCATGAAGACCTAAACCCGAGCTCTTCCAAACTCAGGCTCAAATTGCAAAGACGAACCCAAGGAACTCCTGCCAGCACCAGCGCCAGGAAGGCATTTGGATCCAGCTAGGAACTTGGAGAGATCTAAGTCCAAAGCAACACTAAAGTAAAAATCGAACCAACCCTTTCCCGTCCTCAGAGTGTGGTCACTGGCTAGGTCCTGTTGTGGTAAGAAGGAAGATTCAGGTCATTAATGCAGTAGAAAATGTTTTGTCGCATCATTTTTCAGTCATGTTATGAGTCTGATTGGCCCAGTGCAGCCAGAGAAGCGTGAGGAGGCAGAAGGCAGCCAGCAGCAGGAAAGGACATGGGGGCAGAAGGGCCTCCAGAATTAAGTGCACCTGAAAATATGATTTTTTTTAATATATGAAACAGCCTCTGCTGACAAATTGTCCCAACGCAGAGAGCATGCTTCAGGCAAGAGCTCCCTCATGCAACTCCCTGCTCGAGACATGCTGCAGAAGCAGTAGCTGCCCCCACGTGCCCCACCGGCTCTGGGGTTAAGACAGAACTTTTCCAGCCGTGTCCTTAGATAGATAAGTACTCCATCTCACCTACTGATCTGCTCCACCTCTACGGAGTCAGCTCTTCATCCAGCACCGATGAAGGCAGTGGGGCTGTGCTGCCAGAGCCCAGGCAGGACCGCTCCTCTCCTCAAAGTGTCATCTGTGTAAACTGAGGCTCAGAAACAAGACATCTAATAACACGTGAGATAGCTTTGATACCTCAACTGATACCTACATTGATACCTTAAATGCCAGCATCTAATTCTAGTTTTAAAAACTTTGTCTCCCCAAAAAAATGTAAGAGGGGGAAAATTTCAAATTTTCTTCGGTTTTCTTTCATGGGATACTGAAGAAAGTCCAAAAGATTGATGGATAGAGTAGCATAAACTGTATTTTAACTCTGGAATCAACTGGTTTAATACTGCTAGGATCCTCCATCAAAGTTTATCCCCAGAAAACGAGTTGCAGGTTTATCAGACAATAATCAGCTATGTAAAAAAAATTAATAATCCCACTTCTTCCTAACTAGTGATTAAAAAAATAAAATTGACAAAGAAGTCACAATGGATAAACACACACACGTATTCACCCTGCTACTAACTAACCACAGCCTCTATGAGGAGATAATGGAAGCTGCTTGCAAATGAAATGTCTAAATGGGTCTAGAGCTTGTTTTCTCCAAACCCAGCCAGGCATTACTGCTGCCACAGCCACTTTCAATCAAGCTTTTACTGCAAAGCAAAACAAAGGAAGAAGTTAAATCCATGGGAGATTTCCAATGAATACTTAAAAATCTTTTCACGGGGCAGAGCAAGGGAACTCTGTACCAGCAATGACCTCAGAAATCTGGTGAGTTCACTACATTGCAGGCTGCTCCCGCTCTCTGCGAGACTTTAATTAGCTAATTCAAGGCCTTGTATGGAGGAGGAAATAGTGCTTAAGCAGCAGAAAGTTCAGTAAAACTTGCTGTGTGCTTGGAATTTCATACACAAATACCACGATCCTTTGGGGGAGCGTTATTTCACAGAGTTGAAGGTGGACACATGGCCACGGGGAGCTTTTCAAAGGACCACGGTACCCGGACGACGTGCCCATGCACGGGGCCGTAGCAGCTCCGTGCCCACATCTGTGTCCCACGCAGCCACCTCCCCGCGCGATGAGGATGGAGAGGTGCTCGCCTGCAAATTCACGACTGTGTGGGCAAACACCACACACCAGGGGCATTTTCCCTGCCTGCCTGTTTCTCCCCACTAAGCTCTTTTCAGCCCACCGAGGAACAAAGCCAGCGGTTGAAAGATTCAGCAGAAGTGCCTTGTTATGCAGAAGAAAGAGATACTTTAACTCAGCTCTCAATAAGTTTTGCCCATTTACATGTGTGCGAAACCCTTTGAATAAATTACGTTTCCAGGATTTAGCTCCACGACACCGACCTAACAAAAGCGGACTTACAGATCCGGGTGAGGGGAGGGGGCCGAGGGGGAAACACATTTGGCACAAGACAAAATCCCTTCCAGAACAGTGAGGGCAAAATGGGTTGGTGTTTACAGCTTCGGAGAGCATGGCTTTTACGTCACTTTCAATCTATTTTCAAACACTTTTTCTGCTTCAAAAAGCTGGGTTTGCATCAGTTCCACACACAGTCTCTGGGGGAAGGAGGATGGGATGGGCTTGCTTTCTTAATTACAAATCCAACTGAAGTAAAATCAATGGCGAAACCATGGGGTGCCGCTGGAGAGGTGCCCCTTGGGGGGCCAGATTTCACCTGTAGAGCGAAATCTGCTGTTCCAGCTTTTAGCAGCGGCCAATAGAAGCGCTTAGAAGGCTCTGGCTGGGATTTATATCCTATTTTAAATGTGCACATGTATGTCCCCAAGTGACCACTCTGTCTGCAGAAAATTTACCTAGGGGGAGTGAAGCAGAGGAGGATGCAGTCTGTCACATCACTGGGGTGGGGCAGGAAAAGCAGCTTTCCCGTGGACCAGGAGAATCGCTTCAGCATTTCACTGAATAAGAGACCCTAGAGAGGCAAAACCACCGGGCTAAAGCTGGTGGGATTTGTTAAGAAAAAAATTGGGTTTCCCAATTATTGAAAGGAGTCTTTCCCAGATGGCAGGTACACTCCTCTCCATCCTTCACTTGCCTGCAGGGAAATAATCATACGGAGAGATGCTAGGGTGGGTTTAATCAAACACCGGCTTACGCCCCCGTACGAGTGTAAGCAGATGAAGCTCCCAGCTCTGTGCCAGGCAGGACAGACCAGCCACTCTAACGGTACACGCCAATCTTCAAACTGTAATGCCATAAAATAAAGCCTGGCTGCCTTCCAGCATTGTACTGGTCAGTGACTTTGATAAAAATAAGTGAAGAAAAATACATCTATGAGGCTGAAAGCTCAGGCAGGTTCCCCACAAGAACGGCAGCTGAAAATAACCCCAGCTGGCAGACGGGCTCTGCGCTGCTCTGGTGACAGCAGGTTGGGACAAGCAGCCAAAAAGAGCTAAAACCTGCACAATTCCCTCCTCCCCGAAGGCAGCAAGCACAAATTCCTGACCTCCCTGATATGAAAACCAAATACACCAAAAGTGAGAGAAAAGGAAACCACCAACATCCCGGCTTCGTGTTTAATATCAACGGGAACATGCAGAACCTTTCTTCACAGCATCAAACAAATGACTGACTCACTCCCTCCGCAGCAGCAACCCTCACAGCCACTGCCAGCACAACGTGGAAAAAAAAATCCCTCTCAGTTAGGTGAGTTCTCTGCCCCCAGCACCCACCAGCGAGTGGTGCTTGACAAATGATACGGGAAAACTTTTGAAAAATCTCTCATCATCCTCAAAAGCACCCTAAGCCAGTCAAAACCACTGCCAGAAGCGTGCCGGTTTCAATGCTCTTAATCTTATCTGTGTAAGAGGATCCAGGGCATCAGCTTCACTGAGGTTTCCAGGAAGAGGAACCCTAACGAAGCATTTCTCCCCATGAATAACAGACAAGGAATGTCTCTGCTTGGCCAGCAGTAGCCTGTAAAAAATTAACAAAACATTGTAAAAGCTGCTTTGGCAGCAGGGGAGAGCCAGCGGAGGGTGTGAGCGCTGTCTTATCTCCACCAGTACAGATGTTGCCACGGATGGCCCGTCGCTCCAAGCTAGCCTAACCAAATCTGAGGGGTCAAGTGCAGACCTAGGGTACTGGTCTACCATGCTGGATGGCAGCCACCCAAAACGGATTTCTCTGCCCAACAGACGGGGTTTTTTTGATTATTATTATTAAGAGAGTTGTCATCATCACTGATTTTCTGAAAGCTTCGGCTGCTGCAGCAGTGCAGCAATGTGAAGGTTGCAGTCAAAAAGCACCCATGTTTTTTAGAGAACTTAGAAAGTGCAGCAAAAACAGTCAAAAAAAACACAAACCACTTCAGGAACGAAGCTCAGATAACCAGCCCCAGCTTGGGGACTTGATCCATCGCTTCGGAAGGTACCAAGTGGGCCACGTTGACTTTTTACTAGAAGAGACCCTTGCGAAGGAAAAGCAAATGTTTACAAGATCTCTTCCATGCCAGCTGGGCCAAGTCACTCCCAACCAAACCCCACGATCCCACGTGATGAGCAGACGGTACTGCATTTGCCAGGAATAATCGCTGGTGTTGGGATGGCTGTTCCTAAGCAAGCGAAGGCACTTTTAAGCGTGTGCATGCCGATTTGCCATGGCACTTCTTAGAGATCTGACAACGCGCAGCAAAGGGTCAACAGTTCTCTCTGGAAGGCTAGGTTGATATCTGCTGCAAGATAACGCACCCTGCAGCCAAAGAGACTTTCTTATTTTCTAGGCTTGTTATCAGTTGTTATTGTAAGTAAAGCAGTACTATGTCAAACGCCCCTTCGTTTTGACCTTACCACGGGCAGGAGCCACTAAGATCTCGGAATGTGAAATAATCATTAATACAGTCTCCCTGGCAGTGCTAGTATATCATATAGCTCCACGTCTTTTAACAAAGCAATAAAACTCGACCAAAGACACACCAATAAACTGCACATACAAGAACTCTCGCGCCCCCAGCCTCTTCCCTCACATTCCAAAAATGCAGAAAAGCAGCAGTGGCGTTGGCTCCCATCTTCTAATCCCCAAATCCCCAATTACACTGAGGGAGCTGAAGATAACACAGATTTAAGACCTGGAAGGAAGCTTCTTGCAGAGGTAGAAGAAAGGTGTTAAATCAACAGCCCTGGGTAATGGAATCATTTTCCATGACACGCCTCCCTGTGTAGACAGACAGGCAGCATAATGGCTACAAACCTTTGGCCTCCCATGCAAACCCTTAAGAGAGGGGTTTGGTGGTACCTGAGCCTTCTGCCACGCGCTGGATTTCATGACATAAGGAAAAGTTTTGCCTGTGTAAGGAAATGGGCTGGCTCACATATCAACCCTTCTAACACTCGCTGAGGCCTGAGGGTGAATTCACCTTTACTGGCTTTAAATTAGCCTTTCCTTCTCCACTTCAAAGAAGCCATTCCTGATTTACACCAGGAGCTGCTCAAAACCAGACCCCATCAGGACTCCTTCGCCTCTAACTTCAGACACACACCTGAGGGGTCCCTCATCTCCCTTTACAGAAGGAAAAGATGCTTCAAGGGCATGATGCATCTCAATCCAATGCAGATAAATAGATTGGGCCAAATAAATCCTGCTCTCAGCGTAGCAGGGTCCGGACGAGCTTCTCTCCTTCACACCGGCAGAGGGACCATCCGGATGCTGCACAGGGTATTTCTTGTTCGTGGCTTTTTCCACCTGCTGCCAGGATTTGATGTTGCCTTTGAAGGCAGTGGGGCTGTGGGCCATCGTGTCCACATTTGCTGGATCACACAAAGCAGAAGAAGCTGCATCACCTCTCTACCGAGCCATGGTGAAGGCCACTGAGTTCCCTCTGCATCACCAGCCTTGTCAGCAAGGGCAGGATTGGCAGCACTAACTCAGAGAGGAAAGTTTTGCTTCCAGCTCCTGATCTACTACCCACAACTCCTCCTCGATCCAGTTACAATTGCTCTGCTAGGACACTTCTTAAAAGGCCTGTTTTCAGGGTCACTGTGAAATGATGTTGTTTTCGGCTTTGCTGATAGTGGCCAAAATGTACTCTGGGTCTGTCCTTGGATGTTTGTCCAGCCAGTGAACTACAATGTGTCCTCAGGCACTGGGAGCTGGCAGGAAGGACTTGGGGACTCTGGGTAAGGGTGGCCTAACCTTGGCTAGGACATTAGGCAGCTAAGGAGTGAGCTACAGCCTGTCCAGGCTTGAACTCAGGGTAAAAAAAACTCAAAAAAATTACCCACAGGCTTTACCTACTGGCACTGCATGCAGATGGATGAGCAGTCACCATATGTAGCATCACCCATAACCACCCCTGAAACCTGAACGTGGCCAGGACTCAGCTCTTGGATTCACCTCAGTTTAGGTGTCTCCATTACAGCCTGTAGACTAGCTCAATGCCCTACTTACTAACGTCTCCGTGAACTCTGAGGACAGCTCAGCCACCACCTCACAGATGACTATCTATGAGCTGAACACCTCACACAGCGCCTCAGCCTCCTATCGTGGGACAGCGCTCCCATGGCTGGTGGGGAGAGCCCCATGGAGGGGACGACGAGGTCCCTCAGAGCACCTCCTGGTGGGGAGAGCCCCTTGGAGAGGACAACGGGGTCCCTTAGAGCACCTTCCCAACACATACCCACCTCCTCACATCCTCCAGTGGTGCAGAGGCTCCTTGCCCACCCAGAAACTCGATGAACCAGCACAGCTGGCTCAGAGAAGAATTTCCAGACTGGAGATGCAGGGGGATCGGTTCACCTGAGCAGGAGCAGGCAGAGGGAGCCACGCGCATGTCAAGCCTGAGCCTCCAGGGTTCGTCAGGACTGTCCTGGTGCTCCTCCTGCCTGCTCAAGAGCGGAGCCAGTGAGGAGAGCCGCACGCACAGACAGTAGTTTTCAGAAACACTTCTTCATTCTCACTAAGCCCTCAATCCAAACCTTTCCTTTTTGCTGAAAGTCTTTGCAAACACTAGCAAAACCTTTCCCGTTAATCTTTCTTCATCTCGCTAAAACAACACAGACTGTCTGTCTCCAGGGAAGGCTGTCACAGGATATGGGGGAGGAATCTATCATCTGTAATGCATGGAAATACAACTTAACATTTAGCAAAGGCATGCCTACAAAAAAAAAAAAAAGAAAGAAAAAATAGGCAGCAAGGATTGGGAGACCAAACCCCCTCCGCCTTCAAGCTACTGTGCTTAGCGATCGTGTGAGCAACAGCCTGAGCAAACCCAATTAACTCGATTTGTAGATTGCACAGATTAGAATTGTGTTCCAACAGCAAATCCCATGAGGAGCCCCTCTCGCTTATGCTCATTTGTTACCCTAATACACAAGGGCCCCTATTTAAAGCCTTTCCATTGATGCACCGCCAGGTGTGCATCCCTGGCTTCCAACAGCACCTCCTGACCAACAACCGCGGAGATCTCTGCAAATCCCAATTCTGACAACTCTCCAATGTCTACATCAGGTGTACAAGCAAAAACCTCGACACTGAGCTGCCTTTCAGACACCATTTCTGATGGGCTTCACGCTTCAGCCACCAGCCATGCCACGGCCCCTGCACCCTCCAACGCCTCTAAATTGATCCAAATTTAACTCCGAGTGTGATCAGATCCAACTGCAAGACCCTTTGCATGGTAAAAACCCAAAGGCATATTAAGCAAAAAAACCAAAAAATACTTCGAAAACTGAAAAACATCGCACAATCTACTGCAAGTGGAAATTATTCTTTCAGCTTTATGAACAGTTATTTCTCAAGTAGAAATGCCTGCTGTTGAAGTACACAGTCAAAGTTGCACAAGTTTCTAGTAATGTTTGCTTTAAACTAGAGATGCCGCTCTAAAGTGAAGAGGTTTCTGAAGCTGGAGAAAAAATCACAGGGATGACAGAGGGGTAGGGA
>NW_010395842.1:114545-129487 GCF_000710305.1 Buceros rhinoceros silvestris
TTTTTTTTTTTTGGTACTGCATCAAATAAAAAAACATGTTCTGCTGGTTAAAATAAAAAAAGCAAGATGTCTGATGAATAGTTCTACTGATATTGACTGGATTTCTATATTTTTAAGAACATGAGCACTTCATAAATACACTGAAATATTCTGTCATCGCCAGACAGAACATGCCAGTTCTCTATAAATATAGACATCTGGTGGTGGTTTCTTCTACTGTTATGGATTCCTGGTGTGAAGAACGCTACTTTCTGAGCAAACGCATGTTGGAAATTAATTTCACATGTGTCAGGTTACATTAAAGAGCAAGAAAGATTTGCTGGGCAGAAGCATATAACAAAAACACTGTGTTCCCATACTGGCCTTGACCCTCCTGTGTGAGGTTGCCTGCACGATCCTGGAGGCATAAAATACACCCCTCCAAGCACGGCTGTGCAGCTTCATTAGAGCACATCCACTAATCGCATTGAAACTTGAAAATGGGACTCGCTGTTTGGCATCATAATTGCTGCCATGGTGAAACATCACTGAGAAGACAATGAATGTTAAATGTCAGTGAATAACGACATGCTTGGTACAAACCACCTGAGGGCTGTCACAGGCAACAGCCAGGTATATAAAATCCAGCGCTATGGGCATGTGCCTTGACTTAGTTTCTTTCTTTTTATCTTTTTTTATTATTTTTGGTGGGATTTCTCTGCCCTTACCTCATCCATGATGCATCAGTCCACAGAGCGGCATCAGAGAGAGGGCAAGCTGGGGACACGCAAGGTCAATGCGAAGACGTGAGCATGGGTGACGCTGTACATCAGTCAGGGCTTGCTGGGGCTGAAAACAGGTCCTATTCCTGCACCCCAAGGGCGACAGAAGACATCCCTGTGCAGGGGCACAGGCTATGTTTTCTATCTGCATCTGCCGTGCTCACCAGGCTCGCTACAACAAAGTCATTAGCATCAGCAGGTAAATCAATTCCGGGCTGGAAAAGCTTCCTTTGTGGTTAACATAAGCCAAGCATACCCACTCCCTCACAGGCTGACAAAAGCCAGCAGCCCCAACAGGGATCACGCTGCCAGAACAGGGGAGCCAGAGTCAGAGGGGGAGTTGAACAGACAATTAATCACAAGCTTTCCTACACTGTGACACGTTTTTGCCAGTGATCAGGTGTTCAGGCACTGCAGTGCTCCTCATGCCCTTTAAACTCCAGTGGAGGGGAATATTTTCCAACTGGAGCCATTAAAAGAGCAGGGCCCAGAGCTGCCTGCAGTGTCCAGCCCCGACTGCCCATCGCTCCCTTCAGCAAACACCACTAATTCACCAGCTCCATTAGCACTCTCCTTTTTTCTCTCCCAAAGCATCCTAAAAGCATTTTCGAACCAGAGACAAAGAGAAGGAGGAGTGGGGGATGGACACCTACTAAACCCAAAGACTCCAGTCGGCTCTCAGTGTGTGTCAAATACTTGCCAAAAAATCTAAATAAAGACAGACCCAAGACGCCTCGACAACCTGCATCATCTTTGCAGACTGGCTGCTGCCTTATCAGCTCCAACAGAAACCAGCATTTAAGAAAAACCCAGTAGCCTTTGGGTGGAAGCTGGCTCCTAAGAAAACGCACAGCCGAATTGCTGGAAGTCGGTACAGGAGGAGCGGGTGAGCAGGCAAGGGATGGCCTGAAAGCCTCCGCCATCGTCTCACTGATCTCTGTCAGGAAATACATGAATAATTTTTGATTATTTTCTCATAATTCCCTCCTCCCGCTTCACACCCATTGCACAGACCAGGAGCTGCAATGGTGAACAATTACTCATGACGCCGCTTGCTCTCATTTCGGGACCAATGGAGACCAGGCAAAGCCAGCAGCTCTGGGAACCAGGTTTCAAAGGGCACCACAAAGGGAAGAAGATCAGAAGACGACAGCATTGGCGTTAAGCACTGCTGTCCTGATGGGGAAAGATAAAAACATTTTTCCCCCACCCTCACTTATAATGAAGATGCTCCTTCGGGATAAACTCTCCATGGAAGAACTTGAATGTTAAGGAGCACTTTCTGCTCTCGCACATAACTCGTTGCGTACACATCTGGGCACCTGCCTCGCACAGGAGCTGGGCTTTCTCTTGGCAAGAGTGTGAAGATCCCGCGCTTGAAAAAGTTCTACAAGAGTTATAAAACACCCTTGCTTGATATTAACTGATGGGTAGAAGGAGCTACAGAGAGAAGAGCCGTCTCAAGGCCAAGGTCTGCTTTTCAGCATCTCATTTGTAACTTGACAGAGGCAACAGCTGGGGAGAGGCTGTCTGCCTCTTGTCAACCCCCGGGGGAAGGACAGACAGACAGACGCACCCCAGAGAGGTGCCCTGGCATTATCTACCTCTGGTAGAGGGTGAGTGGCTTTCTACCTCTGACCCGACCCTTCCCCCCAAGAGAGTCCTCACAAATCTTCCTCAAGAGCTAGCAAAAATTGAAGTGACACAGCTGGGGCCCCAAAAAGTCCTTTTTTTCCTTTTTTTTCTTTTTTTTTTTTTGTTATGTTTTTATATTTTCAAGTTTTGCCCAACAGAGCGTTGCAGGGGACGCAGAAGAACGAAGCACAGAGCATTGCAAGTGTGGAAGGTGTCTGCACGACCAGTCTCAGGCTCTCACACGACAGCACTGCCCCTCTCCCCTGCACCTACAAAACATAAAACAGACTTCAAAATAACAGGGCTGGCTTACGTGGTCTGGTTCTTCCTTTATTTCCCTTCTGGTGTCTAAGCCAACCAACGAGGTTGATGCATGCAGCTCGCATTTTCTATGCATCCTTCAAAATCATCAGTGCTGAAACCTCATGGGTTAGGTTCCATTTTTTTCAGCTGAAAGCTGAGGTATTTCCCAACTTCTGTGAGCCCAGAAAGACAATTTTAAGTGGAAAAAAAGCAAGTATCAGAATCCTAGTGAAACAACTGCCCATGCTAGGCTTAAGTCCTCCTTATTTCAAACAAGCATAACGCAGCCTGTAACGAGTCCTCAGCAAGTGTTCCTTTGAACACGAGGGACCCTCTGCTGCTTTAGAGTAAGTATGTGCTTAAACGCTTGGTAAAAACAGTGTCTGAGGTCAGAAACTCCTGTAGTTGCAAAAGTGCATTGAAATATTTGGGTTTGTACTTCCCCTTGCGTGTCTCCAGTGTTGTCCTACCTGGGTTTCGATGGATTCAAATGGGGATGAATTCAAAGAGATGTGTCATACACTATTTTCCTTGTTTTATTTGACTTTAATTACTTCTTAACAGTAGTGCTGTTTGAAAAATCTTTCTCAATTGAGGGTGTTGGTTCTGCCTACGGCTGCTTGGCCCTCTTCCACTGAAATGCCCTTTCAACAATCCCCATAAGCCTTTCCAAGCAAAACAAAATCTTTTGGAAGAACCTCTTTTTCTGTGCCAGGGCGAAAAAAACTGCCTTTCTCAACTCTCCTCCCCTCCCTGAGATTTTAGGTTGGCTTTTCTTTGCACTTTTCCAGAGAAAACCCATGTTGGACTCCAGCAGGAAGTGGAGCAACACTTGGGAGAAGGCAGAGCTGCTTGTTATTACGCAAGAAAACACCTTGATAACAATTATAAGAATGATGATGCCTGAATAATCTATTTTTTTTCCCATTTGAGGACTTTTGACGGTTGTTTCCATCAAAAATAAACTCAGTGTAATGCCCAGCTCTCCCTAGAGTCAACAGTGAAGCTTGTACCCAGCAGAGCGGGGATGACGGGGCTCGCGACTCGCACGTACAAACCCTGTTGGGTGCCCGGTGCGGGCGCGTGTATGAACGACACCTTTGCGCCTGCTTCGCCCTGGGCACTCGCCCAGGGTTTGGGCACTGGATTATTGGTGGCGTGGGTCTGATTTGTAGCAGCAGCAAGAAATCCTTATCGGGGCAAGGTCTGCCTTGCACAGGGCGCTGTAGGCAAATATGGGATCTCCCCTTTTTCCAGGTCACACAACTGATGGGTCTGCTTTATGGAAGGAGCCTCTGCCAGCGTGAAACTAAGTCCCTACACAAAGAGCTGTTAGTAGCTTGTATTTAAGACTGTAGCTGTCTGTCATTCATTCTGGGTTTGACAGCCCTTAACACAACAACAGGGCTTTGGCTGGTGACTCCCAGGCACCAACTTCGATACTACAAAAAAAAAATCAACTATAATAATACCAGCTATAATAACAACTTTGCTTTCTGCTGCATTCATTGTACCAACCAAAACTGCTGGTTGTTTGCCGACCTGTTCTCCTGGAGCTATATTAAACACTTCAGGCACTGCAATCTTCCTCCAGTTCTGCCTCAACATCTCTGTCTCGTAGCCAAACACCCTCCAACACACGCCACAGACAGAGAGCCCTGCTCCGAGATGAGGCTGGAGCACCCAGAGCACAGCATTCACTCCATTACTTAGGCACATTTTTCAACTCCCTCAGAGAAGTTACTGGATTTGCTGCTTGGGGTGGTTTTGCATTTCTTAGAGCATCTGCACTGCTCCTGCAGAGGGAAAAAGGAAAGCTCCTGCAAGCACACAAAACGAAAGGTCCGGACCAAGAGGCTATTACAATCCAGTCGGGCTAGTTCCTCTCGGCTGTGATTTCAATTAGTGTCTGACAACTACACTGTGCCCTTTCCATCCCGCGTTGCACAGTTTTTCTTTCAAACACTCGTCTCAGCAGAAGTTCGATGCTGTTTTTCCTTCTGGAGAGAGAAACCCCCAAGATGTATTTTCAACATCCCAGCTCAGTGTTTCCCAGATATTTTGAACCAGGGACTGCTGCCAAGATTCACATTTTTCCACGGATCACCGCACACCCTCACGCTCGCAGCAGAAAGCCATCGTGGCAACACGGACGTGGGGCTGGACTCTGGAGCGGTTCTTACAGCCCTGCTCTTGCCGTCCTTATTGTGGTCCATGAGCTGCCATGGGAACCGGCACTCGTCCCTCTCGCATCGTCCAGGCCTGGGAAGATCTGGGTGATTTTGAAAGATATTTGAAGAAAAACACATCCCTGTGTCTGGGGATAGATATAATTATTTAGTACCAATTTCTGATTTTCCTGAACGCTCCAGAGTTTAGTCTTCCAACACAGCGTAACCCCAGCAGCCTTCACGAGCATGCTGAGACATGCACCGGATCTTCCCCACTACAAAAAAAATGAATCAACAGGCAAAACCCACAGTTTCTTCAGGGTGCGGAGCCAAGGTTCATCACATTAAACATGCACCAACCATGCCCGGAGAGAAGTCACCCATGGGCCAACATGAACACCCTCTCTGCAGAACACCCCTACAGGTGGTGTTAAGGCAGCCCTGCAGCTTCACCTGTTTACCCTACTGGCTCCAGTCCCCTGGAAA
Organism: Buceros rhinoceros silvestris; assembly: GCF_000710305.1. NCBI lineage: Eukaryota > Metazoa > Chordata > Aves > Bucerotiformes > Bucerotidae > Buceros > Buceros rhinoceros. The sequence goes on from NW_010395842.1 coordinate 119,902, forward strand.
AACATTTTCACCCACGGGGAGTATTTTGCGCAAGTTGTTTTGTCTGCCTTATTTTTGCAGCCTCCCGATGCTGTGTCAGCGGTCAGAAGTCCACGTAGAGGCAAAGCCAAGGTTGGGGGCAGGGAACGTGGCTACCTCTCAGGCCTGGGTGACACATCACACTCTCGATACTGAGGTCAGTGTACTCTGTGCGTGGACCAGAGGGAACTCCATCACCAGCGGTGCTGGTTGCAGCCTTTCTTTGCTGCCAGAGCAGCTCCTTCCTTGCAGCAGGTAACGCTGAAGGAGGGTTGACAGCCTTTGGTGACATTAACACTTCCCAGATCCCTCAAAAGCCGAAAGGACAGAGGAAGGAAGATTCTCGTTCCCCTACAAACCACACCAAATTTCATGGGAACACTGAGACAAACAGAAAATTGTCATGATGTAGAGGGCAAAAGCTGCAATCTCCCAACTCAGAAGGATCAGCGATGCACTACCCTCTGACTGAGCTGAACCAAGAGAAAAAGCCAGCAAGGAATACTTACTGCCTGTTCTGAATGGCCCAAACCACTTCCAGATGAGAAGTTTCCACCAGACTAACATACACTTTTTTCTGATGGGATTCACCAAGGAAGGACCCGGGATCCAAATCCCATTTTTCCCGTCTTCACACTCACTGCCCCCAGGCAGCGCTACATTTTGCAGCGTGGACCCAGCTGCATTTTACATTCCTAAAGGCTCATTTTATAAATGTTCACATAAATACCGAGTCCTACAAAGTACTCACCCTTCCTGCCATAAGTGGGAATGGAAAGGACCTGCTGCCTCTGGTCACACTGCGATATCCCATGAGCTTAGGCCATGCTCCTCTAACAATTTAACGCATCACATTTTTGTCCGTGTTTGTCTTCCTGCCAGGTTACCTCCCCAAAACACTCAACAGCAAGGTCAGAAGGGCTCTCATGCTGGCACAAGGGAGTTACAAGGCTGGGAGTAGAGCAGGACAAGGACAGGATGGTGATGGGGTCAAGTTCAGTCATCTTCAGCTGCCACGAGATCGCACCTGAGAAGCATTTACTGCCGAGATCCGAGTGGCTGCAGTCAGGCAGAGGAAGGGGGGTCTTATTTGTGCCACTAATGACCCAACTTAGCCGGACAGAAATCACATGCTTGACCTTTCCCAACATCATGTGAAGCAAATGCTCCCTATGACATGGCTCCAGCATTATCTACCAGGCACAGGTGCATGACTGCAATTAGACATGACCGGCATTTCATACATAACAGCACCTTTCAACCCAGCTCAGCCCATCCAAAACCACTTCGAGGCTCAGTTACCATCTTCTCCCCACCCAACCTCCCCAGTACCTTGCCAGCTAATTCCCCTGAAGTCTCACCGCGATTCTATGACTCTGTCAACTGGAAATCAGACTGGAAGTCACAGCATCTGCCTGCATGCTGGTAGATCTTAAACTTGGTGCTTGGTTTGTCCCCAGACCATTTCTCACCCCCACCACTAAATCAACTTCCGCAGAGAACAATGCTGCTGGTTTGTGTCCACAACAAATTTGTTCCCCCCTTCCAGCAGCTCACACCACCTGTACCTCCAAGGGGCAGGAGCTGCTTGAATCGAACAGTTTCTTCTGGTTTTGGGGAATAAAAGGCTGCCCTCGGTAATCAGGGTTTTGTTCTCCCTAAATGGACCCAGGGTCTGTAAACATGCTCCTCTGCACAGCACTGGACGGGCATCTGCGACCCTGGGTATACGTACACACGAGGAATGTGTCCTGTTCTAAAAACCAGTAAATTATGGTAATTCATTTCCTCTGCCTAAACAATGGTAATAAGCTTCGGGAAAGGAGGAGGGAAAAGTAAACAAGAGTCGATTACAAAATGGTGAGGGGGAGAGGTAACCAAATAACCCCCCCAAATGTCTCCTCTGGGAAAGGACATTCATGTCACAGCTCCGATGGGCTCCACACAGCTCTCCCTCAGTCCTGCTGGTCCTTGGTTTGGGGTTTTTTTGGGGGGAGTGTTGGTTTTCTACAAGGTTGCAGCTTGTTTTCACGAGTTCAGTCTTGGGAGGTGGGAAATGAGCCCCCACTGGTGCCCTGACCCACAGCAAGTACACCCCAGGGCTTTGCTCCACGTGTGACATGAGCGCTTCAGTGACCAAAGCCAATACACAGAGTCAGACCCTATTTGTAACTTTCTAACAGGAAAATAATTTCCCTAAGCAAACTACCACGCTTTGACTCAACCCCCTGATTAGCGCAGTTTGAAAACAGGGCAGCATACTGTTCTGGGAATTAACTTGCTTGACCCCAGCCTATAATGGCACTCCAATAATCTGTGAGTCAGATGAAGCTGAAAAACTCTTGGAAGACCACACTGAAAGAATTTACTGGATTTATTGGATTTTCTCAGATAAAAGAAAAATAAGCCTCAAACTCCACTTAGCTAGCCTGTGGTCCTCAGAAAGACAAGTTTTTTTTCCTCCGGACACCATCTAGAAGAACTCTGCCTGTGCTGAGCAGCACTTTTTGGGGTCCCTTTTTTATATTTTTTTTTTCCTTCACTGGAAACCTTCAATAAACAACAATAATTATAAATACACAGGTCTAGTGCTGTGACTACTTTTGAGTAGCACAATGCTGTTTTCTTGCTTGGGGCCAGCGGTAAAACATGGGGAAAAGGGACAGATTCCCATCCCCGTGAATCTACAAGCCTCCTCCCAGGAGGAATCCTCGTGGGGAGGAGAGTCCCAGATTGAGCTTCAAACTAAATATCCTGAGACTGCTTTGCCAACCGCAAAGAAGAACTAGCCTGGTGTTTTCGGTGAACTTCCAGTGCCAGGACTGATCCCGTATATAGTGCTGTGACAAAATATTGCTTGAAATCCTCCAAATCCTCTGGTCGAGCCCTGTTTGAGCAAGCAGGGACTTGGGAAGAGCATTCTGCCGTGGAGATACAAGCAGGACCTTGCTCTGGTCTAGACAGAACAGTGACCCACCCCTGCTCTAAGGTTTCTCCAGCCCCCGAGCAAAATGCTCTGACTAGCCCCTTCCACCTCTTTGTGTGTTGAGCGCAGTTTCCAGGGAACACATCCAGCAATCAGAAATCAACTGCCCAAAGCCGGTTCCCCTCCGTATGCAAATATCTCCCTAATAGGTTTACGATTCCGCGTCAATCAAACCTGTCAAGGAAAAGTAAATGCCTGTCCCAGCCCTGATAAAACTGAAAGCTTCACTCTCATTAGCCCTTAACAAAATTAACCCTGGCAATGCTGCATTTCTGATCAGTTGTGAATACCAGGAGAAGGAAAGATATTCATCAGCTCTGAACTGTTAATCTAGTTTTATATTAACTATTGCAGATCACGATGAACCCTTGTGTGCCACACTGAACAGAACTGAAACACAAGCTTGATCTTAAGAGGCCCCAATTTCTGCCCTCTGCTAGGATTATAAATCTAAATCCTACTCACAGCCACCACTCACTGAACCTAAAGGGACTATCACCTTTGTACTGGAGAGCAATATCCAGCCCCGAACGTTAAATTATCAAACAACGTATCAGAGCACAGAGCCTTGTCTCTATATGCCAGTGGAGCTAGCAACTCTTCTCCCAGTTTCCCCACTTTAAACTGCCCAAAAATACATTAATCACCTCCTAACATTACTTGTCTGCCAAAGAGACACTGTGGTTACCACCACAACATCGTGTTAATCTGCAGGAGAACTGGAAAGATTTTGATCCACCCAGAAGGCAAGTGAGATGGCTCACAGCATCCTCCCTCAGAGGTACCCACACTCTGCATGAGTTTTAGCCACCAGTTTCACATCGACTGGTCAATGTCAAACAAGCATTCTTCCTTCCCCAGAGAGCCTGCACTATCCCTGGGGAGACATTTCACAATGTCCAGAGGTTTACGCCGTTACTTATTAACCCTTCCATCCTTGACATGCAGTTCATACACCTGTGACTTGTCTGACACTTGTCATTGCTTAACCAATGTTAACAGAGCTGTTTAGGTGAGAACACCCTCTGAGAAAAACAGCTTCCTCTGTTACTCCAACTCACTCAAATCTATTAGTGGAGAAAGAGCAGAAGAAACCAGTTCACAGTGCTCCAGCATCTGCAGCAGCCTGACCCCAGCAGTTTGGCTTGTTCAGCTTTGGGAGGCTGAGTAACCGTCCCCTCTCCCTCCTTTGGGGTTGATTTGGCCTCACCCCATCCACCTCTGTCTAGAAAAGGAAGATTTAAATCCAGGGCTGTGCCAGGCCTCAAGAGCAGCAAAACACTAATCTGGCTTAAATTTTCCTTCGGAGGTTGGCTAGTGCCTGCGTTTCCCTCCACATCCTCCTCCAGCCTTTTCCCTCTCCCAAATGCCTTGTTCTGGGCAGAGCTCGCAAGCCTCCAATTGCCATGAAGAGTCTGCACAGCTGAACTAAACTCTTACAGCCAGCAGTTCCTCAGGCACGTGCGAGCAAACCCAGCAAGAACACGAACTTTAAAAGACACCTATTGCACAAATTAAGTCCGCATTTCTGCGTTTGCCGGCTCTGCCTGTCTGTTTATCCAATGTGCCCAAACACTGACAGCTCCTAAAATACCCAAGTCAACACCGCCCAAGTGGCATCTCAAGTGTGACACCTCTTGCATTACACACTTCTCAATCACTTGACAGGATACCCAAGATTGTGTAAATCTTTTATGGAACAGATTTACCAGACATAAGGAGAAATGATTTTGGGTCCAGCCAAGCTAGAAGCCACTCGTAGACAGGCTGAGAATAGAGGTGCACAGTCCTGAGAAACATTAACCTGCTCTGGGAAGCCTCTGTTCCCAACCTACGTTTTTTTCTTCCCTTAGTGAAGCTCAAAATTAAGTTTGAACACTTAATGGAAGAAGTAGCCTGGAGTTATTGGCTGAATTTCGTCTTGAAAATTGGAGTGCTAGGATGAAATAAAAATGTTAGTTTATTCGCAGCCCTGCTGGATACTGCATTTCTTCTGCAGTACAATGGGGAGACTGTGTAATCAGGGCAACCAACCAAGTTGCATGCAGCCCATGTTTATTTGACTTGAAAACGGGAAAAAAAAAAAAAAACAACTAGCAATGTGAATGGATTCAGCAGCAAATGGCATATCTTAACTCCTAAAATAACACTCAGGCCAGTCTTCAGCCCCCTCACACCTCGCAACAGCGCCCAGAGAATGGCACCCTTTCTTTGGGGATAAACCCCGCCGTGGAGACCCAAAGTTACAGCACTGAGTTCCCAAGTGGCGTTCAGCTCTGGCAGCGCACGCTCCAGCCACCAGCCAGAGCGCGCAGCGGGCAGGAGCAATGTGCTTCTGGAATAAAAAAAGAAAAAATGGAGTACAAGCTGTCCAGGCAAGCAGGCGAACAGCAGGATCCAAATCACCACGCTTAGCCCACAGCTCTTCTGCTGTCGCACATGAGGGATCCGTACAGAGACCGATGCCACAGATAATCGGTGTAAATCATCCTCCAGGGATGATCCACGGGAGTGAGTAGGAGTCGTGGCACCAACAGGCTCTGAATCAGGTTCTAACCTGTTAAAACTGGCATTGGCTCCACCTGCGCATCTCGTATGACATCGGAGCAGCAGGATCAGATTATTCAACTTGTTCCAGTGTACTTTCAGAACTATTTTTCTTTCACCTTAGTACCACAGCTGCTAGGAATGATCACGAGACTCCCCAGGCTTTGCATCAGACAGTGGTCTTTGCAATTTGTACATTCACAATGGCGCTGCTCTTAAAAGAAGACCCTTATGCGGCCACAAACATTCCACCTTGGTGCAAAAGATTAGGACAGATCACCACAGCTAAATACATATGGAGGCATGATTGTTAGAGAAAGCCCCAAGGGAAGGCTGTAGCGAACAAGCAAAGGAACAGAAATCCAAAATACATGATCAAAATAAGATCAAGCATTTCAGCTTGAGCAGCCCACCAGAAAACCCAGGAGGAGGTCAGAGGAAAGACAAGCTCCTTGAAACAAGACAAAATGAGCAGGTCAGTGAAAGAAGGGGGAGAGAGAAGCGTTTCCAGTGACTCCTGTAATGGTGGGATCTGTCTGCCCAGACCCTTTGAGCAGCACGATTTTACAAGTCCCTGCAGACACAGGTAGGAGTTTCTCCTCTCGGGAATATCAGAAGACTCCACTGGTTCTACTCCCGCTGAATAAATAAAGCTATGGGTAAACATCGTCATTTTTTTTACAAATGTTTATTTTTTTTTTTTTATTCAAGCTAAGCACAAGAGGACCTCTGCATTGTTGTTTTCCCCTTCCGGTGGCTATTTTTCTCTTTTCCAATATTAACCCACAGATGCACAGCCGGACCGCGGCCATCTCTGCGGCATTCACGCTACTCCGTAACAAGTATTCTGGACCCAGAAGGACCAGCGTCCCTCGTGGCGAGACAGGCACTCAAAAAGGAATTATCAGACAGGTCTTTGGACAAGGTCCGCTCCATCAGCCAATTCATGCCAGTCAACCGGCTGACTCCTTTAGTTAATAAATCAGTACCAATGGTCCCAAACCTTGAGAAGTGGGTTCCTACTTGCGAGCAAGTGTCACTTTGGCTTTTTTTGGTTTTGAATTACAATTTTTTCCTGAAAGAACCATTTTCCTGTAATTTCTCAAGCACCACCTCGTGGCACATGAAAGCTTCTTCTGTGGCTAAGAGTCAGACTTTGGAGTCTAGCCTTTGCCGTGTACAAGTTCATCTCAGAAAAGACGTATTTTAATTTGCTGCTTGCGTCTTTTAATGAAGGTCAAAGAAACATGGGCTTGGAAAACAAAGTTGTAAAAACTTTAAGGAAAATCTAAATGTATTTGAGCAATTTGCTGAGGTTTGTAATATTCTTAATTAAAAAAACATAAAATAAACCCTAATTTTCCAGTATGACGCACGCTGTATTTTATGTTTAAACTCGGCTGCAATTTAAAGCAGCCAACAGCCTCAGAAGAAGGGAGGAACCAGGGCTTAAAAAAATAACCAGGATTTTCTTAGATCGTCATGTTGACTCTAGGTACAAATCATGCTGACAGATTATTCATGAGCAAGTTCCCGGATCCAAAAACCATCCCAAACTTCATCAGAAGATGTACAGTGACTTACATAAAATCTGAATCAGGCTGTTAGATCTGAATGTGCTTCTTTTCCTAAGTGAGAAATCAACAGATCATTGCATCTGGTAACAACAGTTCCACAAGAATAAAGGAGTAAAAGAGAAGCCAACAACCGTCTCTCTCACATTATCATTATTTATCTTTTCTGTGTTTACTACTGTTCACTCTTGTAAATCCTGAAGTTATAGAATGGCAAATGTATTTACCAGAATGACGAACTCATCTCCCAGGAAGTAAAAGAACACCTTCTAGCGTCCTATTCCCTTCTTTCTCCAATATTCAGAGAAACAAAAACTGGATTCATAACATTATTTCTGCACGAAACCGTTGAACTTCGAGGCGGCCCCACCAGTGAATTCCCTGTAAAGTAGGCACCAACCAGGTTTGCCAGCCAAGCGTCGCACAGAGAAGTGCCAGAGCACAAAGCAATAAGGTCCTGTTCTTCCCCTCCCTAGGCAAGGCACCGAAAATGAAATCAACATCCAAACTAATTAGTTTCCAGCAGAATATCAGTTTACCCGCTACCGGGAGGGTTGTTCTCGATCTTACCAAAAACTTCTGAACATACCATATGAAATCTTGCTTAAGCCACCAGACCAAGCCAAGCACATCCCAACGTTACCATATAAGGTCACCAACATGAATACGATGGCAAGTTGACAGATTTGGAACAAATATTGCGTTGTGTGTCACTGAGATAACACAGGCAGGAAAATATCAGATTGTATTACCTGTATCTGACCGGAGGTGTGGACTGGTAGGAGCTACATTGCTGCAGGACATAGTCACTAAAGGTTAGTGACCCAACATGGCATTCGTCCCTGCAGAGGAGGGCCAGGGCAGGACGCTGAGGACGTCTATGCCCAGTATGGGGCTGCTTGGAGAGAAGAGGAGTGGAGTGACATGAGGGACGAGCCACTGGACCTGCATTATCATTCCAGGTTCAGGGCTGACACTATCCGGTGCAGCTGGCAACAGGGCTGGAGCTGCTGCCCTACAACTTGGCTGTCAGCCGGCAGGCAGAGTCCCTGCTTAGAAAACCACAGCACGCAGGTTTTGTTCTCAAAGAGGGAATTTTGTGCGCGTAGAAGTTCTTCTTTTCACTCACAAGGGACAGAAGAGGCTTGGCTATTTACCAAACAGCTCCTGAGGAAGACTTCTTTGGTACGTGCTCCCTCCAGGAGACCCTTAGCCTGGAATAAGATTGGCTGCTGAGGGAGCTATTCCAGATTAAGTTTTTTGGAAGGGTCATTCCAGTGCATTTGCAGGTGTAGACAAGTCCTTAGCCAAGGTCTTTAAATTTCAGCCCCGAAAGCTTTAGCCAGAGCTACCTCATCAATGCTTCATTCCTCCAAACTCAGCAAGTTCTGCACCTGGACCTTGAAAATCAGACCTGCTCTCTGCTTTGTGTAGGTACTTTGAATGAATTGCCTCTTTCTTAAGACTTTATCTTGGTTTGCTAAGACACCCCCTTTTTTGCAGTGTTTTGTACATCAGCCATGCGATACGTTGGGTCACAAGAAGGGACAGAGCCAGTAGGCAGAGCTCCAAACCTGGAAAAACGCCCATTTGCTGGGGGAAAGAAAAAATTGCGGCATTAGCCCACTCAGTCATCCCTGCGGGGCCCTTTGCCTTAAAAGGCATCACCTAAATAAAGATGTAAAAATAATACAACATAACATTTAATACAAGATTGCAGCTGAGCACTCAACTGTCAGGAAGTATCAAAGCCCGAGCGCGTGGGCAACTTAACTCTGCCCCCTTGTGCAAACGCACTACGGCACAGCCCGTCCCCAAACGCGGGCACGCAATCGGCCGGCCGCAAATTAACACCCTAATTCCAACATAAACTGCTTTTGCCTAATCCGAGGAGAAGGGAAGGACCAGCACTTTCACAAAGAGCTCCTCAGCCACCCTCCTCACTTGATGGAAGCCAGCAAGCACCCATTTAACTCGTGACGCCTCGGATTAGGAGGGGTTGGCGCACTTTGGGCCACACACATCTAATTTGCCATCAGGATACAGATATCAAACACTCTTTGGCCAAATCAAGAGCCCTTCTTCCTCCGGAGTAAAGCCTCACAGCCTCAGGATGAGGCTTGGCCAAAGGATTGTCTGTAGAACCTGAGTGACTGAAACAGGGAACATTTACACGACTCCAGTGGCCGAACCCACCGTGTCGTACAGTCAAAAAAACAACCCCACAGGCACGTTAACAACCAGGCATATTTTTCTGAGGAAAAAAATTATGCCACTATAAATATTTAACAATCGGGGTTATTCAACAGCGCAGAATAAGGTTGCAACGTGCTGGAGAGCGTCTCACCTCTGCAAGTTTGCTCTTTCGTCTACGTCCTCCACTATCAAGAATACTCCCAAACTCAAGAGGTGCAAAGCAGGATTTAAAGGTCAGAGATTTGTCTTTTTTTTTTTTTTTTTT
>NW_010395842.1:129523-132077 GCF_000710305.1 Buceros rhinoceros silvestris
GGTGCAAAACAGGATTTAAAGGTCAGAGGTTTTTTTTTTTTTTTTTTTTTTTGCTAGCAATGACAGCTTTTTCTCCTTCACTTTCCCTCCCCTGATATCAATGAATGGATGAATTTTTCATGGGCTTAGCCCTGGGTTTAAAATTGTATTTCTGCGTTGTTTTAAATAACCAGGACCATCTCGCCATCCACTCGCAGGACGGATTCTTCCAGCTCAGAAAAGAGTTCGAATATCCCAGTTACCAGTAGGATCCTATCGAAGTTATACTGAAAAGACCTCTCCATAGGAAAAACAATGATTTCCTGAAATTACTGCTGTTAATTTGCTGTCGCTTCTTCACACGACGACAGCCCACGGCACTTCACTCTCCAGGGGCAATAAAAGAGTACGAGCAAGACAAGTGCAAACCAAATTTAAACAGGGTCCGCCAGGAAAGCAGCCGACACTCGACTCAACAGAGACAAAAAATCTTTTTGTCTTCTCCTGCCCACTTCAGATCTTTCCCGGAACATCGCTGGCTTCTCAGGTCCATTGCAATAATGTACCACTGTGAGGTCACCTGAACTCATACACCGCTGCCCACAACTTACGCTCAGTCTCCGCTGTAAACCCTGCCTGGAATTGAGCCTTGCAGGACTTACAGCCCATACACTGTTTTCTTTTTCATTCAGCTTCCAGCCAAATCATTTTATAGTGCTTTTGCCTCCATAAAATATTTGCTTGGGAGCCAATGCCAAGAAGGGAAAAAAAGCAACGCGCTAACCAAACCTTGGGATCTTAGAGTAACGTGCCCCCCCTCCTTTCCCACCCTCAACCCCGCCGTTTATTTTTGGCAAGTTACGGCCCAAGCGAAGGACAAGTTTAAACCTTTTAATTCACAGCTCCATGGCACTGGGCAATTTAAAGGTCTTTCAACAACTCGTGCGACTCTGATACTGTTGGGAACTGCAGCTGGAGCAATACGCATCCTAAAGCCAGACCCCCATTCTCCTGGAACAATGCAGCCCCTCCTTTGTGACCAGGGCCGGGGAGCTCAAAGCACGGTTTTCCATCCAGGCTTTCCAAGGACAGCACCCACCAAGGTACGACACGAGGAAAAGCCACCTCTCCTTCCACTCTGACCCCGGAGCTTTCCTTAAAGCACTTTCCCATAAAGAAAACTCTTTTTTTTTTCCACCCCTCTGTCACTCCCAGGTCAATGTATGTCAATTTGCCTCCCGTAGCACAACCTGTTTATTGAAATCTGATCAACTGCTGGAGCCCCAGCATTCAAACCCGCTCGCGCTGTTGGGAACTGTCATTCGTCTGTCACCGAGGAAGTTAATGGATGTGTTTGTTTAGTTTGCTAGTGGGAATATACAGGGCAGAGGCTGGAGGGATTACAGGAGGGGAGAGGTATTTCTGATCCACAGAGGAATGCGGTTGCTTCTCTTTAAAATTGTCTGTGTATTTTTACACATGCACAAGAAAAAACACCCTGGAAGTCCACCTGCACCTGAGAGACCTCAGCCAACCCGCAGCGACCGTGCTCTGACCAAACCGACGGCCCCGAAACGCGCAGGTGAGGAGGCACCACACGTGGGCACCAGCCTGCAGCCCCACACAGATAAGCAACGTGCCCGGGATGAGCCCTCGCCGACAGCAACTCCCTCACAGGTCCCTCCGAGGGCATGTTCAGGGAGCACGAGCCCAGCGGAGCAGAGGGAAGGGCCTGAGTGGCGGAGCGTCTGCAGCGCAGCCAGTCTCCTTACCTCTCGCCGAGTCCGAAAATGCAATTATCCCTGCGAAAAGGAGCGCCAGCTGCAATTCCATTTTGAAAAGCAGAGCCCTCCGTATCGTACTGGCTACCGTCCTCTCCGACCTGGAGGCAGGAAAATGGAAAGCAAAAGCATTACTGGGGAAAAACAACCCAAATAACCCACAACTCTACAGTTTTAAAACCTGTTGCAAAGGCTTAAGAGCAGAAACAGCAAATGAAAGATCAACAAACTTGTAATTCATTCCTTGGCGCTCAGCAAGTAAAAGTTTGCCCTCCTCTCTGCGTTAGCCTGATATAAATCAGGAACCCACTGAGGCCAGCAAGCTCCTCTAAGTTTACACTTAATGCATAATTCTTTGGTATCCTGTACAGAACCCGTCTGGAAGGCAAACAAAACACTAGCAAGTGGCCATAAAAGAAGATTTCAGGTTAACAATTTGTGGAGGAACTTGGGGAAGGGGGAGGAGGAATGTTACCTCTCCCATCAGCAGCCCAGACTCTGTGTTGCTGCTCCAGTGCCCCTCAGCCCGGCTGCGCTCCGGGTCCGCGCCTTCCTCCCCTCCGCAGTTCCTTGGAGTAGCACCGATTTTTCCTTTCCTCCCTCCCACCCCCCAAGCCCCACTTGTTTCCGAGTGCCCCAGAGGTGCGTCCCAGAGCAAAACCGCACTTAACCACCCAGCTTCTTGAAGATGCCTTCGCTGCGATACGCAAACCTGAGGCAGATCAGGTTTACGTTAATTACACCCTGTTCTCCTCCTAAAACTCTCACTCTCTAAACACCATCTGAATTCCTCA
>NW_010395843.1:0-952 GCF_000710305.1 Buceros rhinoceros silvestris
CTTCTTCCGTGAAGCCAAGCCATGATGATGAGATGTTCTAATATTTTATATATAAACGTATACTACTAATGTACTGGAATCATTCATTAAAATCACAAAAGCAAAATGTGAACAAATTTTTGGTAATGTAGCAGAATACAACACAGGGAATACTAGAGAAACAAAATTATATAGTGAAGAAATGAAATTTGTTATGAGCTTGTTTATTTGGCTGGTTGGTTTTCATCCCAAAAGGAGATTTATAATCCCATCTCTCTCATATGAGAACTGGAGGTATATACATGTTTAGATATTAATTCCTCTGGCTGTGTGTATAACAAACCAAGATTTTCAGCTACTAGAAGCTTACAATTAATTAATTTGGTTGCTTACCATTTTTAGAACTCAGGCCATCTCTTTAAACTCATAAATACACATTTTGGATATTAATTGCAGGCATTTATTTCTGAAAATAGTGAGAATTTTCTTTAATAAAGAAGGCAGGCAGTTGGGGATCATGTCCGCTTCTATTAGATATTTTTGTCCATTGTCTGTACAGGAAAGGTAGTCCCAGTTAGCTGGGCATCTAATCAGCTGAATGCTTTTCACTGAATTTATAGGGAAAAAACCGAAAACACCAAGTGTCCTGGTTTACGATAAGCAGGGTTGGTTTGGTTTTGATGGACACATAAAACAGCCAGTATGTATTCCTCCCATGCACGTCAGTGCATCTCACTGGCTGTGGAGATTTCATGGGCTTGGTGGTTTTTTAAGAGCAACATCAAGATGGAAACAGCGGGTTTTTTTCCCCGCCATGACTGACTGCCACAGTATCTGCCACCTGCCATGACCCCTCTTTTTCACCCACACTTGGCACCTGCCACGATCTTTATAGCCATTGCACCACGATGTCACACCATGCTGTGACCTCTGCTACCGTTGCCGCTTCTGTTACAGATACAATGACTGGTGA
>NW_010395843.1:999-22020 GCF_000710305.1 Buceros rhinoceros silvestris
CACGATGTCACACCATGCTGTGCCCTCTGCTACCGTTGCCGCTTCTGTTCCAGCTACAATGACTGCTGACATCAGCTGCTTTTGTTACACAGCCCAGCTGCTGCTTCAGAAAGATGTTTTCTGCAGTCACTTCCCAGCCTGGCCATGCATGTGAACGACCGCTTTCGGCTGCCGCCGCTAATGCTCCCAGCCCAGCTGTATTGTTGTGCCAGCTACCGTTGCCGCTTCTGTTCCAGCTACAATGACTGCTGACATCAGCTGCTTTTGTTACACAGCCCAGCTGCTGCTTCAGAAAGATGTTTTCTGCAGTCACTTCCCAGCCTGGCCATGCATGTGAACGACCGCTTTCGGCTGCCGCCGCTAATGCTCCCAGCCCAGCTGTATTGTTGTGCCAAGCCGCTAATGCTCCCAGCCCAGCTGTCTTGTTGTGCCACATGTCACTGTCTTTGAAGTGACTGATAGGTTTTTTCTGATGCTGCTGCTTCTTTAACTGTGTTTTAACCTTCGGTGCATCAGTTTTCTAATCCCATATCAATTTGTTAATACCCTGGTTTTTTCTCTGCTGTATACAACATCTTTCTATTGTTATTAAAAGTGTTCTAGTCTCTTTTTTTTCTTTTTTTTTCTTATCTCTATCCTTAACCCTTACTCCTGGAATGGCAGAGTTCATCCCACGATTGGCCAGCCTTGGCTAACCGGTGATACCAAGCTCTTTTATTCAGTGTGTTCAACTGCTGCCTGAGAACAAACTACTAACAGAGGCAGGGTATGAGAGAGGAATTGTGTTTGAGCATTTACATAGTTTCTAGAGCATTTGTCTCAGAAGCAGAAAACTTATAATATGAACTCTTGGCAATCTGCACATATGAACTCAAGTATGTCCAAGTTTATGCAGACTTGAAATCACACCCCCACAGGCAAAAGGAGTCTTGCCCATCATGGCATAAAATAACCTGCAAGAAAACATTTTCTATGCTTCTGTTGGAGCCAAGGTGTATCACCCAGCTAGTCACTTAAAGTCTAAATCTGTCCAGAGGGTAATGGCTGGAGCTGTGAGATTTTGCTCTTCTGTTTCGCAGTTAGTTTTACTGCTTCTCCTTTTAAATCTAGCAATAGAGTAATGTAAAATGCGGGAAGGGAAATTAGAGCTTTGTCCAAAACCAAAGTTCTGTTCATTTTGCTTGTGAGTCTGAGTTCCTGTTGCTAGCTCCTCATTTCATTTTAATTCTGATACATCTGTCTATATAATCTCAGGAGGAATGTTTGCATTAGTTTCGTCTAAGGTGTATCTTTATTTAGTCATTTTGTCTTCAAAGGTGGATGCAACCTTTTCTATGCCTATCTTCCAATCCTCAGAAATCAGCACTCATTTACGAAAAAGTTTGTTAGTATACTCACATTCCTTATCAATTTACTTTATCATTGTTACAAGACTCCTGGACATGATGGTTATGACATTCCCCAGATGTGTAAAAGGAGAAGACCAGTATTCCTTTCCCTGTCAAATTAAAAACCTTAAAGCAGCGCCATCTCATCACTCATTTCCAGAGAAGAGTCACTTGATCAGCTAGTGAAACAGTTAGGAGAGGACTCTTGCATCTAAAATGGCACGGGAAGTGATTTAGCTGAGAATTACTGAAGGTTCTCCACGGCTGTATAATTTTTTGTATCATTACAACTGAAGAAGCAATGTTGGAAGGAATGGGAAGATAGTCTAAGGTAGCATCAAAGCCAAAAAAAAAAACCCCAAAAAACACAGCCCCAAAAAGCCTCCAAATAGCTTCTAAATTAGGAAGATTGTATTTTTCTGTGTCAGTCCTCAGAGACACAAGTCTTATTTGGATGACTTCATTGATGGTCAGGCACATAAAAATTTAGAGAGACAGTAAAATTTCAATATCATAGTATCCTAATGGGTGGGACTGTAATATACTGCATTTCTGTCAGATTTGTGACTTGAATTTTATTTGTTTAGTCCAAGAATTAACTTCAACTTCTTCAAGTAACTGCATGCATTTTCCAGTAAATATGTGGTTATATGTCAGAAAAAGATCCAGAAAATGCAACGAGACAGATACTTGTGTGCTAAAACTGCAGACTGTTTTTCAAGCATGTTCATAAATTTTCCTTTTCTATTATATGAAATTCTGTGGGTTTCCCTGTAGGAAGAAATGAGCAAATCCATTGTTTTCAGAGTACACCCCCTTAAATCTATACTTAAAGATCCTTCCTTAAGTATATGACAGTTTTGAAATGAACTTACAATAGAATTTTAAAATGTTGTTGTGTATCAATCATTTAGTGAAAAATAATTTGAATGACAGTTATTTTAGTAGTTTACACCTGGAATGAAGCATTTTAAGCCTTTTTTTATTATATCACCTTGTATTTCTGAAAGGAGCTCTTCTTTATTGGTAGGTATATTTAGTGCTAGAAACTGGATTGCTTAGAAAAAAAATCTAGCATGAATTCTTGTAGCAGGTGCAGGTGCCCAAGTGTACCTGGACAGACACAGCTATGCTTCTCAGACAAGATGGTGGTGCCTCATGAAAAATTTATCTAAGAAATGGCAAAATGCTGCACAGCAGTGAGGAGTGAGGAAAAAATGTGAATCAGCCCTATGAGCAATAAGGTAAGAGAAGAAAGAGGGGGAGGGTGTGCTTCAAGTGCTGCAGCAGAGATTCTCCTGTAGCCTGGTGAGGACCCCATGCCAAAGTGACCCACGAGCTTTCTCATCCTATCTTATACCCCTGTCCTGCAGAGAAGGAGGAACGAGTGATCAGCTAGGTGGGAGTTTGGCTGTTGACAAAGGCTAACCCACCACAATTCTTCATGTTTGTCTTTGACACTTTGATATAAAAAAGGAATACTTGCCATACCATGTTTTTCTTTTACACTGCTATTAAGTTTTAATGCATATAGGTGTATTATGTTATTTCCTTTTATGCTATTTAAGTCCATTTTCAAGTAAAGACCCTTCTCCAAACTCAATTCTAAGTTGTGTGATCAAATCTTTCCAGTGTAAACATTTGAAAAAATTTGAAAGAATCCTTACAGTGGAAACATCAGAAGAGTTTTAGAACAGTTCTTGAAGGATCTGATAACCCTTATATTTACAGGAAACTGACAGCATGGCACTAATTCTAGGATAAAACACCTTTACAAGCTGTACCCTCACTATACAAACAACAGTATAATTTATACTTTGCTGAACAACAATGCTGTAATGGGTTAAAATGATGCCAGTGGGGCTGACACCCCTGTCTCCTTCACCCCTAAGCGTGTGAAAAACTTTCTCATGATTTTTGGAAAGAGAACGTGCCAACCCTCTCAGCTTCTTATTGGGAGCTGAGGCATATCAAATGTGCCCCAGCAAATATGCATATAAAAAATGGTGTTTGAGACACTCCCCCCGTGGGCCACGACACTATTTGATTTTCCACCTGGGACTGAGAGAGACTTTCATCAGAGAGAAGAAAAACTTCTGCAGTAACCTCAATGTCCCTGAAGCAGTAAAAAGATTTATTCCACGAAGCAGGTAGACCTTCCAGCTTTGCCAATCACCAGCAGGTGTAGGTTTTGGACTGAGTTTAACCAGAAGAAAGGGGTAAACTAGTTGTAAGCCCCTAGACAAGTTGGGCTGAAAGCTAATATGAACTCTTTGAGGGGACTGCTATGTAAACACTTCAAAGGAAAAAAATAGACACAGGGAAAAGCTTTTTTTTATCACCATGAGATCAATCTAAGAATCTGGAAAATCATAGAACTCTAACCACCAGATTAGTGAGGAGCTGGAGTAGCTTTCCACTATAAATAAAATTAAAAAAACGTAAATAATAATTATTGTATTATCTGTTTGGTATATGAAAACATTTATATAAAAGCTGTCTGTTCAAGTTAGCAAAACTTGGACTTGATGGTTCAAAGGTTTCCTTTTCAACTACTCTTGGGTTTTTAATTTTTTTTTTTAAATCAGATGTTCTTGATTTACATTGCCACATGTTCAGTTCTAGTGAATATGACACCTGTGAGAAGGGGTTCGCAATCTGCCCTTAATTAATTTTTAAAACAGATTGTACCATCCTGAACAAAGGTTGCTCTCCATTCAATCTCAGATCAGCATGTAAATTGTATTACAATTTACTTTTTTTTTTCTGTGAACCACAATGCCTTAATTTAGCAAAACGTCAAGAAAATAGATTTATTCTCCTGGAAGGAAGACAGATAATTAAATCTTCCATGAAAATGATTAAGTCTTATTGAAAAAAAAATCTAGTAAGAAACATTTAATTGTAATTGACTGAAAGACTGCTGCGTTAAGAGAATATAGATCAAAACATTTGGCGTGCACAACTGAGATGGGCCAAGACAGAAAAATCTAGTACTGACATAAGAAGCAGACACACATGCAGAACAAATCACCTCTACTCTGTGTCTTCAAGTGCATGACAGCAAATAACACAAGGAAAGACACTGTAAAATCACCATATTGATATAATTTCTGTTTTCACATGACGTGTGGCTTCAATTACCACGTCCCTTAAATGAAGTGCTAAAACAGGAATTTCTAAAAACAAGGAAACAAAATATCATAGAAGCTTTTACTGTCATGATTTCACTTATAACTCTTATTAAAAAGCCCCTCTGTTTCTATGGCATAGTATTAGTATACTGAGCCTCCTACATTAATTTTTTCCCCTTTGTCTTTGCTGTTGGGCAGTGTCAAGCTACTGCTGCTCTGGATATTAGCTTACAAAGGCTGCTTTATTGCTCTTCACTGAGCACCTTCCCACAGGGACCTTTAGTGTCACCTCGGTAATGCAACTATCTGCCTCAAGTCCAGTGCCTGGAATGCAGCATTTATTTTTGTCTTTGATTTGATTTCATTTTCACAGTCACAGAATCATTTGGTTGGAAAAGACCTTTAAGATCATCTAATCCATTTTTCTCATGATGTCAGAAAATATTTGCAAAAGCTTGACTTGAATTCTAATTTTTGTAATGTTGCATATTCTGACTGGTAACAATTGAAATTTTGGTGATAGAGGAGAAGCAAAGAGAGGAATCTCTGAAAAAAAAAAAAAAATACTGATGTGTTCCCAAAACCCCACTATGTTTACTTTTAAATTCAACATGTATTTTGTTAAAGTAATAGTGTGCGGACTGGTTCTAAATAAAGCAACAAGGTACAATGCCCAAGGCAAAAAACATACCAGTTCTCTCACTGTTGCACACTGAGAGGGAAACTGAGCTAAGTAAGGTGAGCATAAAGGGATCCTTTTTAATTTAATTCTGTACAATCTGTATCAATTTTGAACCATTGAATTTAAACAGACATGGGAACCCATCATTGGGTTGAAATTGCATATTTATTCCATAATACAGATAGACATGCATATTCCTAGACAAGTTTTTGGATCAGTTGCAATGAGCCTCTTGACCATGCCAGAAGGCAGATACTGAATTTGATTTGGATACTGATATTTACACAAATCTACATTTGAATTAAAGATGACAAAATACTTCTATTTATCTTTCAAGCTATTTATTTGAGACTTACTAATGGAAGATACCTAGTTGTAGAGAGAAGATAGATCAGTCTTGGTGAGACTGAGGCAGGAGAGGCAAAGGCTTTGAGATGTTACAGTGTTGTTGACTTGGGTTTTCTTCCCAATTTGGGTTGTTCGTTTGCTATACCTGGATTCACTTTTTCATGGGACTATGTTGCATTGTACAGGATAACATATCTCCATACACAGATTATTCACTCCCAGTGGTCCATGAAAGTTAGTGATGTCACAGTTTGAACCCATTCAGCAGCCAAACACCATACAGCTGTTTGCTCACTCAGTCTTGCCCCAGGAAATGGGAGAAAGAATTGGAGGGGTAAAGGTTGAGATAAAAACAATTTAATAATTGAAATAAAATAAAAATAATAATGAAAATAATAGTGATAATAATAGCAATATAGAATACACAAACGAGTGATGCACAGTGCACTTGCTCACCACCTGCAGACTGGTGGCCAGCCTGTTTCCAGCTAGTAATCTCAGAGGAAAGAAAGTCCTGAAACTGCCCTCCCAGAAGAGAGAGAGCCCCTGCTTCTCAGTCCGCCCTCATCTATATACTGAACATGATGTTATGTGATATGGAATATTCCAATTGACCAGTCTGGGTCAGTTGCTCTGGCTGTGCTCCCTCCCAGCTTCGGATGCATCGCTGCACTAACAAGACACAGGAAGTTGAAAAGTCCTTGATTTTTTAGCAACAGCTAAAAACATCACTATATTATCAACATTCTTCTCATACCAGTTCCCATACTGAACCCAAACCTATTATAGTTATTAGAAGAAAAATTAGCTCTATACTAGACAAAACCAGGACAATGATCATTAAAGAAATATTTCATTGCAACATTGACTTCATCCTGACATTTCTGATATTTAAAATATGTGAGGCAGCACTGCGCTTTTTTCCCGGAAGAGGGATCACAGTTTTTTCCTCTTTTCCTCAGTTTGAAGGCACCTTAATATTGGCATGACTTCAGTAAGGCTGTGGCAGCTGCACGGGTGCTTTCCCTATTCCATTGCCTTTTGTTTCAGAAGAACAAATCAGCAAATGTTACAGTTTTTTAGGACTTGTTCCATTCTGCTCTGAATGTGAAGATTCAGGGCTTTCCTTACCTTTTCCATAACATTTATCCACTCTATCTCCACATATGTGATACAGAGAATCATGCAACGTCCTGTTTTTTTCTCCATTTGCTACAGCTGAAATGAGAATTTTGGCAGCAGGGGAATCATATTCATTCTTTCACATGTCCAAGTCAAGACAGAGACAAGTTAAGCCTCTCTTTATGTTCAGGAGTATGTTCAGTACTCCCAGAGTAAGTTTCTACTTCTAGTAAACACAAGGATAGGATTCATCTCACTTAAACACCTACTGTATGGAGACTGTGTGCATTCTTCGTATGTATCCTCTTACAGTTAATGAAGAGGAACAGGTACTTCTAGGTTGCAGTTCATCTCATTCAAAAAATAGTTGACTAAAACAGGACAGATAAACCGTGCCTTAGAGTAATGTATTTCTTCATTTCTTTATTTTTGACTACAGAAAAGTTTAAATTACTATCTCACATGGGGACTTTTATATCTAAATAATTCCAGTGCTACAGAAGATGAAACTCACTTTCATTCTTTTGATCATATTTTTCTTCACAGAAGCCAAAAGTAAAATTTTCATAATTTGCTGAATGTATAAATATTGCATCCTTTTGTTTCAGTGAGACATTGTTCACACGCCTTTCCATAATTAAATGGCAATTACATAGTAATTGGGTTTTGTTAAGCACGCAGTTATTGACCATTTTGGTTTTGAGAAAAACAAAAATTATATTTACCTTTTTTGTTTTTCTATTGTTCTTAATGCAGACACTAAAACAACATAGCCCTACTCCATAAATCTATTTCAAATTTTTTCATTCCATTTGTGGTAACAACAGTTGAATAGTCTACAGAAATGCCTATTATTCTGTTTTAGTAGAGACAAAAATCCCATCTTTTATATTTAGCCTGGGAAGTGTTGCTGTGGAGTTATAGCACAGTATAACAAAAGGAATAATTTGCAGAGGTGTTTTGTTCCTGTGTGGGAAAGAACACTTCACTTCAGCCCCTGATATGCAAAGGTCTAAGAGGTCATTTCTTTCTTTATACGTGTAAGTTCCTCATAAAGCTAACATTCCTTTTTTTTCTGATTCCATTAGCTTTTTTATCAAAGGCCTGCAGGTGTTTTGATGTATTCAACAAAAAATCTATTTAGCAGGCATAGTGGCTGCAAACATTAGGAAGGATTGAGAACAAAATGACCTAAGATGTGTTTCAATGCATCCCTTTGCTTCAATATATTCAATGCTTAACTGTGTATATGTTGTTTTTTCAATCCACAGAAGTCTTAATTAACACCTAATGGGTCTTTCATGTTACATGGAAACCTCACATATGCTTGCTGTGCAATCTTATTTGCATAATAATGCATGAATTCATTTTACATTAACCTCAGCAATAACCAATCTGTGATTGCTCATTTCCATTAAGTCAAACCACCTTGTTATTAAAGAAGTCTAATGCTACAGACTTATTTTATATGATTTATTAATGAGCTATTTATAGCACCCAGGGTGTTCTTAGGAGCAGTTTTCTCAGCCTGTGAAGCTGGCACAGCCTGACATTAACATAATGTTTATGATTTACTCAGCAAACTACCTAACTTTTCTGAGCAGCATCATCAAGTTACATATTTATGCAAAATTTCAAGACATCTAAACTCATCATTTTCCCCCTGGCTGCTTTCCAAAACACATCAAATAATTTTAGTATACATGAGGAGCACATATTATCTAAGTACTCCATAAAGATCAATACCTGAAACATGGCTATTTAGAGCCATCTCTTCCTCTCAGGCTCATATAAATCTGCTTATTACTGTGGAGTTCTTTCTAATTAACTCTTGAGAAGAATCAAAACCTTAATGTACACATTAAAAAGGAATGCATGAGTAATGAATAATCTGCAGTCTGTCTAACTTTGGCTATTAATTGCAAAATCAGGGGATATACTCACTTATGAGAGGTGTACACATAAAAAACAATAGCCGATACAGATTTGCAGTGAAAACAAAGGATGCAAGGCTGTGAAGACAATCAAAAAATGACAAGTTGTGATTTAAGATATAATTCAGTCAAGTTTAAAACAACTTCTATAAATGCAGGTAGCATGCGTTAAGACTCGGTTCTATGTTCTACAAAGTTTCTCTTTGACATTTTTGAAACACTAGACATAAGTGACAGGACTTCACACATTTAATGGCTAAAAGGACTGGGACTAATAAAAAATTAGTCTGATTTTTCTAACAACAGACAGCTTTACTGAAGTAAGTGTAACAGGCTTTTATTGGCAGTAAAGAATATCCACTGGACATGGAGCCTATGCCATGTTTCCTCACAGTCCGCTGTAATGCCTAATTATCCAGTTCAAAAATCTACAGCTATTCTAGTTCATTTTCTTTTATTTAATTTTCTCCTGCTCCAGCTGCCAGCACTGGTTCTAGTTATGTTTTCTTTGCTACATCAAAAACCTTCTTGTATCAGGTATCATCTTCCTCAAATAACACGCTCAGGTCATATGTTCATATGCTTTTAAAATAACAAATATGTTTATATCACATTTTTGTTTTTTCCAACACCAGCATTGTATAAACTTGTCTAGATTACCTTAAAAGTTGAACTAGGAAGTTAGAGATTGTTTTGGAAACAATAGTCACAAATATACCAGTCAGGAAAATATGAGAAGTCATTTCGCTCTGAAGAAACTGAATTAAAGAATTTGTTTGCAGAATGGGTCAGACTTTTCCTCAAAAATGCTTTTTTATTAGAGAAATTATTTCTTTTATAATTCTTACCAGAGAATTAAAGGATTTGATTTTCAAATTATTTCATTTGTAAATATTTCCATGGTATTTAGGAAGTGGTACTTTTCTACCTGATTCTCGAGCCCTATATTATCTATCTAATTGGATTATGTTTCCTAGAAGTACTGCTATTCTTGATAGAGCTTAAGAGGAGATGATTCTAAATGCTTATGTAGAAAATGTGTGGAAACAAAAGTTTGGAAGCAAAAGGGGCTTGATTCACATGTCACAGACAGATATTTAAATCTATTTAAGATTATGACCTTCCTCTGCTACTCCAGATGATTATTAGTATTCTGTTGATTCTGTGTGGTATCTTCTAATCCCACATGATATGTCAAATTAATCTAAAATGGATTAGATACCTATATGTGGGTAACCAAAATGTTGAAATTCTAGATGGCTATAGATTGATAAAAGGATTCCAAATACCTTTGATATAGATTGCAGTATTTGTGTTTCATAGAATAGAAATCTTAGAAAGAAGGATAAGACCCTAAATGTGAATTTGACAGCATTCTAATATCAAGAAAAACATTTCTTAGAATGATTACTAATATGCTATATCCCTGTGATTTTTTGACATTAATCTCTGAGAAACCTACTGTGAATTACTGCACTTTGAAAGTGACTCATCAGACTAGTAACAATAAAAAGTACATCAGAAGCTCACCTTTGTATGTTGTCATTTGGTCTTTAGTGTTTATGACGAGAGTTTTTAATTACGTTTCAAGATCTTTCAAATGAGTCAAGCACTAGTAATAAGAAGCCTTGCTTGCTGTGTTTTTATTAATTTGTTGCTGATTTGATGGGTGACAATATACAAGTGTTTCAGATTTTAAAAGATGTGGATTAATATTGCCTTCATGAAGATAATTGGTTGGTTTGGTTTTGTTTTCAACATGATAATGGAATAATCCATTATACAGAGAACATCAGAAAATGAAATGATTCTTCTGAGAAGACACACATCAGAAGCCAATATATAGACAGTGTTGGGGGGGGAAAATCAGATTTTCTCATTCCCTGTTATGAGTAGGAGTCTGTTATAGATCACCCAACCAGTATGAAGAGACAGATGAAATATTCCACAAGCAGCTGGTAGAAGTCTCATGATTGCTAGCCCTTGTTCTCAGAGGGTCCTTCAAACTACCAGACAACTGCTTGAAATACAATACAGCAGAGATGAAACTGTCCAGGGGGTTGTTGAATTGTGTGGAAGATAACTTCCTGACACAGCTGGGGAGTGAGCCAACTAGGAAAGGCTCCCTGCTAAGTATGTTGTTTGGGAACAGAGAAGGACTTGTGTCTGTTGTGAAGTTTGTGATGTAAAGAGTGGCTGGGAAGCTGCCTGGCAGAAAAGGGGTATTGGTCAATAGCCAGCTGAATATGAGCCAGCAGCGTGTTCAGGTGGTCAAGAAGGCCAACAGCATCCTGGCTTGTAGCAGAAATAGTGTGGCCAGCAGCACTAAGGAAGTAATGATCTCTCTGTTCTTAGCACTGATAAGGCTGGACCTCAAATACTGTGTCCCATTTTGGCCCCCTGACTCCAAGAAGGACATTGAAGTGCTGGAGCATGTCCAAAGAAGGACAACAACGCTGGTAAAAAGTCTAGAGCACAAGACTTACAAGGAGCATCTGAGGGAACTGGAGTTGTTTGGTCTGGAGAAAAAGAGGCCGAAGGGAAGCCTCATCACTCTTTACAAGTACCTAAAAAGAGGTTATAGTAAGGTGGAGGTCGGTCTGTTCTCCCAAGTAACAAGTGATAAGACAAGAGGAATCAGTCTCAAGTTGTGCTAGGGGAAATCTATGTTGGATACTAGGAAAAATTTTTTTAAAGAAAGGGTTGTCAACTACCGGAACAGGCTGCCCAGTATGGTGGTGGTGCAATGACCATCCCTGTAAGTATTTAGAAGACATGTAGATGATGCATTTAGGAACATGGTTCAGTAGTGACCTGGCAATGCAGAGTGAATAGTTGGATTTGATTACCTCAGAGGTCTCTTCTAACCAAAACAATTGTGTGATTCTGCAAGTTGAACATTCCCACATTCCATCCAATAAAAGTACTTTGCCACACTATATTGATCCTGTTTACTATTACAATAATTAAAATTCAAAAATCACATCTAGGCATCCTAAAGAAACTTCAAACAGATATGTTGAAAAGGCCTTTCACAGTTTCCCAAGACAAGGAATTCCTTGAGGAACGGACACTTGAGTATAAAAAAAACCAGAGAGGAAAACCAAAGAACAACAGGAATATTATATTTTAGCATGAATGTGTGTGTACTTTAGACTAAGCAATTTTCTGTAATCTAATTTGAATAGAATTTCATACATACATAATTTTAAGTTCCACAGAGTCATAAGTCTATAATGAGAAAGATTCAGGTTTGGCTGGCTAGTTTTCCTTTTTCAAACTTTGAACAGTTTCTACAATGAAAAAAAAAAAAAGATACGTGACAGAAGACAAGAACTATTATAAACAAAAATCTCATTTCTCCCCCCCCAAAACCCAGAAAAAAGTCCCAAGAACTACTATGCACAGTAGACAAAGTTCCAGAGATTAAGAGATTATTTACTGCTACTAATAACAAGTGCATTGTTTATTCCACAGTAGTACCACTGTTCATTTCCAAAGCACCTGCAGATATCTGACCTTTATTTTCCAACTACCATTTTAGCTTCAGAAGAAACACTTCGAAAAAAATCAGGAAGTATCGTCACCAAGAGCACATCTTTCCTTACTGTGTAAAGTGATTTTAAATGTGACTAATTAAAAGCATTTATCATCTCCCTGCTCTCTCTATTTTTGTCCTTAACTACAAAGCAATCATTTTAGTGATTAATGTCTTCAAATTCATGTGTTTAACTTAGTCATATGACGAAAAATGACTGAAGTACTTAGTGGATAAAAACATTTCAGTGAATGTTAGAATATTCTCATGAGATGTATTACATACATTCTTATATCTTACAATGTTCATCAAAAGATGTACTGATCTTTCTTGAAAGACTTCTGTTAAGTAAGTTCAAATATAATAACCTGCAGAGAATACCTGCAAGTAGTATATGTAACATACTATTTCATTATAGGTAATAATGAAATAAAAGTTTAAGGATTTAAGGTTTTTATGTATCAGTGAAATTGTTAATGCCCAAATTGCTCTGTTAGCTTCTATTAGAGCTGAATGATACATGCAGCTTCCAGAGAACGGCTTCGTCCCCTGGGCAATTCTTTCTATTTTTTTTTTCTTAATATGAATCACTTTCTAGTCATAGCACGTGTTACAGAAAAGAAGTCGAAGTTTGCAGTTTTCTCTAAAAAGTAAACAGTTGTTTGATCTTGTGTGAATCTGTTTCTATGGAACGCCTTCGCTGAGGAGTCAAAGTTAATACATTTTTTAAGATGATCTATGTTTAGAAAAATTGAGAAGCAGTTTATATGGGCTAGGTGACTTTAACATTATTTTGCAGAAGATACAAGAATTCAAATTTGATGCAACAGAAGACAGAAACCAATACATAGAAGTGAAACTATTTATTTAAAATATCTGAATAAATAACCCAAGAAGTTTCCCGGGGAAGAGGTGCCTGAAGGATGTGTGGTACAATTACCAACTCTCTTTACAGAAGCTGTGGTCAATGAAATGAACCTATTCAATGAAACAGATAAAGAGAATCAATCCCTTTTCAATGGGCAGCTTTTACTGCAGAATATTGTAAATGAAAAAAAGTTTGTTTTCAAAAAAGAACTAGAAAAATTCACAGAAGAATGATTCAAGAAAGATAATTATTTACATAGAAATCCTATTAAGAACTCCTTCAGAAAAAATGTGTTTGACTTTGGGGAGCATTTTAGAGCTTTAACACCACATATTTATCCTATTCTTACGTATATGTGGATAAGGCACTTCAGGGCATGGCTTAGTGGTGGACTTGGCAGTGTTAGCTTTATGGTTGGATTCAATGATCTCAAAGGTCTTTTCCAACATACGCAAATGATTTTATGATTCTTCCCCAAACATCCATTTTTGGCCATTGTAAGAAACAAGATATAAACCATAAAGTGGAACTGCTGTTTTATGTGGTTTGGTTGCAGCGTTAGCAACAGTAACAAAGCAAAGTACACCTATTACTTGTTTTCTAGCTCATACCAGATCAACCCAGTCCATTAGTGCGTGGAAGGTGTAATCAAGGTCCTTGTTCAGTGCCTAACAGCAAGCTTCACCCATGACACTAATTCAACCTGAATTAATTCATGCTTTCAAAGTGATCATACAAGAAGCTAAATAGAAATAACTGGTATGATTTTATGTCAGATTTTAACCAATTGATGAAGAAGTTCATAAAGTTCACTGCATTCTTTGATTCACAATGTTCTTTCTAATCATATGTTCCTGATCTTCCCATTTTTAAAAATAGATTTTTAAACTGTATCTTTTAATTATATGGTTTTTATTATATTATAAACCAAATATATTTAGGAATGGATTAGTGGGAGCTGCAGAATTTGTAGTACTCCGTAGTTTAGTTAATCCTATACTCTTATAATTCAGGAACATGTGTTAAAGACAGCTCTATTACACAGTTAGTTCTGTTACCATGTATGGATTTACCTCCAGAACGTAAAGCAACTTTAACCTTCAAAAAATACAGTGATAACACTGAATTCTGTGATGCAGTCTATATTCTATGGTGTCCCCTTTTTGGCCTACCTTTACTTCAAGGTATCCCAGTGCCAGGATTTTATTTCATAACAGCCACACTCAGTCAATCAGCAGAGATAACAAGATTAAAAATAGAAATCTCCAGTGCAAAACCCCCAGCAGAAGCATATAAACTTTATTCATATAGCACTGCGTGATCATAGTTCTGCCAAAATTAGATTATTTGTATATATTATACTAATTAACATTAACTCAATAATTCCAAATGGCTAATTTTGATTGTTTAGCAGACCAGAAAATTTTTCAATCAATTGAATGTCTCTTTAACCAAGTTTTATTTTTATGTTAAAGCCTTAATCTGATTTGAATTATTATCAAGGCTTCTAGAAGTATATTTGTATTATGACAAGAATGCCTGAACCACCAAGCACAAAGTAATAACCATAGCACAGCTGTACACTGAATTCTAGTATCCCAAGAAGTTTTTCAAAGTATACCACCAGGTTCATTTTTCAACTTACCTTTTTGTTTTTGATCAAATACTCAGTACTTCAGAAATACATTCCCTGCAGTGTTTATGCTTGTCACTTCTGTTCCACTCCCACAGAGACAAACAGATTCCAACAACTTCTACCACAAGATCTGGCAATGTTTGGCTTGTATTCAGGGCTAAACTATAGCAGTTGCTCTATCAGCCAGCGACCCCTCCCCATCCAAGAAGAGGGACCAGGAGAAGGAGACTTACTAAAACAGCCAAACTAAGACAGCAAATTTGCAGTGATCACAACAAACAGGAAAGCTGTCCTCAGGAGGAGAAGAAAGAGGAGCAGGACCAGAAGCCCAAGCAGGAGGTGCCCCTGTCCTTGGCAAACTTCCCCCTTTATAATAAGCACATTTATGGTATGGGATACACTTGTGAGCTAACTTGTGTCGTCTGCCCTGGCTGACTCAAAACTGCAGAGCATGGCAGGCCTAAGATTCTGTCCCAGCAAAATAAGGACAGATGCCAGCTTCTAATTTCTGCATGCTGAAAAAGTATACATAACAACCACTTCTCATGCAGTTCAACAGCTGCTCTCTACTGAGCTGCCCATGTCCGTTTTGCCCCTGACTATGTTCAAGCAAGTTCTCAAGTAACCCTCTATTAGTAACTAGAAATATTACTGATATAATCAAAACAGGAACTTTTCACCTGGTGTTTTTTTCATAATTGTATGGAAGTGAATTTGGAAGATTTATTAACTTTGAGAAAGAGGAACCTCATGAGAGATAAATGCATCTATATAAATTCTCTTCATAAAGCAGACTAGCTCTTCCTATTTTATTCATGCCCAGATATTTATTATGTTGAACCAAATGCCAACAGAATTATTCAAACAGAAATAATGGTAAAAAGCATTAAAAATCCTAACCGAACAAAGTTAGAGTAGTTTTGTTTTCTTTTGCTTTCCCAAACCAAACTAGATTATATAACAGTATGTCACAACAATAAGTGGTCAATAACTCTGCCCCTCTCAAAAGCTAAACAAATCTGAAGTCTTCAATTTTACCGCAGTTCCTGGGGGCTTTTTATTTGACATTTTTGTGGGGGTGGATGGGGCTTTCCTGTGGTGTTTTTGAAATAACAGCTCAGGAATAAAAGTAATAATAAATATGACATTATTTTGTGAATTTTCTCAAATAGTTTCTAACGTTTTATACAATTTAAAAGAAAATGGAGCACTGTAGAGTAAGTCCATATTTCACGGTTTAGTACTTCCTATTCAGTATTTTTCTGTAGAAAACTATTTTAATGTTTTCCATCACAAAGCTAAAAGCCTGTCACTTTTGTTTTAAAACCAGCATTTTTTCCAATAGAGGTTTTATTGCAGATGATAAGTCCTCCTGGGATATAAAATATATTAATTCAATTAGAAATCAAAGCAGATATTTAACAAACTTCCTTGCATCATCATCTTTTTCTCCATCTTTCTCTTCCCCTCCCCCAATCCTGAGATCATGTTCAATCTCTGTAAAAGAATTAAGATTTCCCATTAAACACACTGAAAAATGTAAAACCATATGGAAAATATATTGTTTTTCTAACAATGCATAAATAATTATGTAAGTTATTTTATCCTAGAACAACTAGTAAAAATATTATTCAATCTTTGGAAAAGCAGAGAAAGTTTATTTATGTAAAATAGATTTTCTTTAAATTTTCCAACCCAATTGCAACCGTAGAAAACGTAAAAAGTTATCATAATGAGCCAAAGTGTTATTTTTTTCATACTTTGAGTTAATTTGTTTTCTTTTATTATTTTGTGGATTAATTAGTTACTTTTAGGAACTAGATCTCTATAGTATAAATTGAAAAAAAATTAAAATTTATTTCTTTGTCAAATTTTCCTATAAATTTGTAAACACATACACAGAATATGATAATTATATACATACACAAAATAAAGCTACTTCCCGAATGGTTTCAGAACTCTGGTTTTAATGAGAAATAAATCTTCTATAAAAATGAAACTATTAACAAATTCTGTACAAAATCAGTGAAATGTGTAGAAACAAAAGTTTATGTAATAATCTCAGAATGTTTTCTTCTGACATTTTCAAATTAAATACATAAAATATGGAATTCCAGAAATATCAAATAAACTCCTTCAACATTTTCAAATTTTACTTTTTTCTAAGTGTATTTTTCTAAATGTTTCTTTCTAATTTAATGTTTTTCAAAGAGAGTAATGACTTTAAACTGCCCGGTAAAACTAGACAAGCAGGCAAGATTGTGTGTTTCTATATATTCATATTAAACATTCATATAATGTAAAAAATGCAGAAAAAAAATCTCAAAATGTAATTTTTATATAATCTTTGTTTTTCTCCAATATTTCAATCTGGTCATAAACCAGAAACGTGTATTCTTTGAGTAGATGGGGCCTGAACTGTAATTGTAGCATTGCTACAGTCTACCATGCTGCTAAGAAATTATTTTTATGTTTCTCATGGATTACTAAACTTATAGAGGAGCAAATACCAAAATATGTATGCGGTTATTTTCATAAAATAATGCAGAGTTTTAAAATAACACCATAAAATCTACCATTTTCTACTTTAATAATGCTACAGTCTTACATATAGTATACCTGTTTCTCTCACCCTAACTAATAATCACTCAATTTTGTTTCATATATAAAATATAAATGTAAATATTATATTTGTGTGTAAATGTACTGTGTCTTTACACACGTGTATTTCTATAAGCGGCAACATTTTATCAATGTCTTGCACATCGATTTTGTATAATATATGTAAATACATGACATATTAATGCGTAGTATTTGATTTTAAATTAAATATGAACTAGCTCTTCTTTCAAATGGTTAAAATTCCTGCTATGCATACAAGAGGAATGATTGCATAAGCACTATACACGCAGTCACATTGTACAAGGAATTTTTCAAGAGAGAATGCTAACATTGGACAATCTATCTCATGTTTTACAAGGATCTAACCAATGAGAATTTTGTTATACACAAGTATAAATCAAGGAAAATAAGGATAGACAATGAAAATACAGGAAGACCTTTAACACCAAAGTGAAGTGTGATTTTAGCTAACATTTGCTTCCAAATACGAGAAATAGCTTTACTACATTCCAGAACAGGTGACATGTTTATCTTAGCTTGTGCCCTCCTGTTCCCCAGTAGTCTTTGACTTACCGTGACCTTTATAATAGCTTTATAGAGGATCAATCAGGCCAAGACAGAACTGTAATACAAAGAAGTATTCATTATTTTATATTGGCTTAAACTAATAGGCATGACAAGTAAAACACGGGTGATTGATTTCCTGACCTTTAAATTGTTTTATATGTAAAGTGCATAAGTTCCAGCCATACAAGATATTTAATGTTAAAAATGAATTTTAATGTTTGAGTATATTTGTTATACGCTGCCGGTGGAACTCACATTTCGTGACAGCAAAATCCACTATTTCATCTCTCTGCAATGACTCCTTTCATTAACTTCTCTGATACCTTTCCAGTTCTTTAAAGTGTAGTATGAATGTCCAAATAGTAAGATCTCTTTTAATAGCTATTCATGTTGTGTGATTGTGTACTGAACTGGAATCGAGCCAAAATCAAGTTCAGGAATTTTTCAGAGGCTAAATTTCCAAACAGCTACATAAATTACTAATGTATCTTTGGGGCTGAATATAAAACAGCAGCACTAGAATTTGTGTGGGAGTGGAAAAAATAGGCGAAAACTGCATGTTTTCCTGTTTTGACAAAAATCAGAACCTCTTTAAGAAAGAAATCCATGATCTAACTAACATAAAGAATTCCTCAAATCTTTATGCATTTGTTCACTACAGAAAGTTTTGAACACCCACTCGTAACACGTTTATAGGAGACATAGATAAGATTTTCTAGAGCCCACTTGAAGTTTGCAAAATGCTGGATATCAGTTTTGAGATATGAATCCAGGGATCTAATTTTCAATTACAATAGAAAAATACCACCTTTTTAAAATAAAAATTATTCATAGGGTCCACTGTCAGTCACTCTCAAATTCAGGTGCGTCTTCTATAAATATCTTCTCTTTGACATTATCAATTCTAAGAATGGCATCAACCTAAAATCACAGTAAATGGAAGCAACTGTTAAATCATTTATTTCAAGCCTATATTTCAGTGTTCTTTGCATGTATTTCTTTCACTGACTTCTATATCCCATGAATATTAACTTCCGTGATGTTTAGTGTTTTGAAAATGTGTAATTGGCATGTAATTGGCATCATGTAGCATGATTCTGCAGAGACCATAATATGGATCTCATTATAAAGCAAATGGCAAATAATTATCCTCATTTGCTCCCTGGGCTCTTCGTAGTTAGAGAATTACTTTTTAATTTTTTTCTTCTACTTTTGTGAATCTGAACAGAATCATTAATACATACTTTATTTTTTAATGCGTGCATTTCAAAGTTTGTCTTTTTTTTTTTTTTCCCACTAGATAGTGTCATCAAGTATTTATCCTTCTAGTTTTTAATTAAACCAGAGGAGTTTTTCTTTTACTGAAAATACAGCAGGTCTTAAGAACAGCTGTGGAGGGTCCTTTCGATACATATCAAACGACAGACTGCAGGTTAGAATTGGTTCTTCCAGCCATCATTTTTCTTGCTCCTGAATTATAAGTTTCTTATCCACTAAGGCAAGCTGTGGATGCAGAATGAGATTGTATTTATCTTTAAAAATAAAAAATATTGGCATTTATGCAAAAGGGAAAAAAATTATCATCATAGATATTTGGAAGGCCAGATTTAAATTAATTTCCTAAACTTTTTTACAATTACTTTGTGCCACTGTTCTCATTTATAATAAAAATATATTTTTATGTCAAGAAATAGGAGGTAGCCATATTGCATTCTTAAATAAAATAAACATGCAGGTAGCAGTTCTGATATTTAGTTGGTGACTAATTTTTACCTCATAAATGCTAGAAAGTGTTTTAAATTTGTTGGCTAAGTGCCCCTTCCTAGGAGTAACTGACATGTCCCACTCCTACACAGGGGTGAAGAAATATACAAATAGCTCGTGAAATCTAAGATTTCCTGTCCTTATCTTGCTGGATGATGATGCAGAAAAACAAAGCACTGCAGGAATTAGGGTGAAATTATCATGATTATCTTCTTTCTGCATCTCCTGCAATTTTCTTTCTCCCTTGCTTTCTCTTTTTTTCCCCAGTTTTCCTTATTTGAAGTATGTTCTAGTAGAACCAAACAAACTACATCAATAACTCCTTTTCTGGAGGTCTGGCAGGATTTCATCAGAAGAATTAATATTTTAATTATTGTTCCTTTAGAAGTGGAGAAGACATAGTGCTTTCTTACTTTGACACACATTTTCTATTACCTATTTGGAAAAATGAGACTTCCTGGAATTCCCTGTTAAACTATTAAGTTGTCCTGTCCAAGATATCTTGACTTCTCTAAGATGCTGGTCTCTTTCAAGATACCATCACTCATAGCAGCTGAATACTGCAAGTTCAAAGAAGAATGTGTTGTTGATACACTTTTAAATTGCCAGATCTTCTAACAGGATGCTGAGTTAACTGAGTATCCCTTATCATTGATAGCTGAGTATTATTGCTATCTACGCTGTACATGTGTGTGTGTGTGCATGCAAGCTGGAGTTGTGCATACACACATATTGGATACGCATTTTTATATACTGCTACAATTCTTATCTATTTTCAACGCCTATGTGCCAAAAAAAAAAAAAAAACAAACACACAAGATATTTTCCTCAAGATTTTTTGCAGCCCAACTTCTTCAGATTCAAATGCTTTATTTAAGAGTCTCAGACTTCACCTTCTTTGTAGCATCAGGGTTTTTAGTTGTACAGATCCTATCATTCAATTTCTTTCTTTACAAGGTTTATTCTTATTGTTCTTGAATATGTTTTAAGTCACATGAACAGAATTTTATGAACCTGGAAAAATTTGCTCATTATTGACGACAAAGATTACTGCTAGGTTCTTTTGGAAAATAATAATTTTGAGAAAAAACTTGAGAATAACCTCAGCCAGTGATTTTTTAAAATAGTTTTCTTAAACATATCGTGTGAGAAATACCTTCTCCCTGTATTTGTAGCAGATAAGTTTTGATAAGTTTTCTGTGACAAAACTGAGAACAATCCCTTGAATTTCAGCGTGAAAGATTAAGGTAGAATTTTCAGAAAAAAATACTTCTTATACTTGAAATACAGCTTATTTCATAACGTCAAAAGTCACATGTATCAATTGTGAAGCTTATGGTAAACAAACCATTGGAATTAAACACTCGACACTGGAATTAAATACTCAATTTCTTGAAGGTCTTTCAACTCTCTTTCCC
>NW_010395843.1:22106-28931 GCF_000710305.1 Buceros rhinoceros silvestris
CTTTCCCTAAAACATTAGCTACAACAAATAATCAAACTAAGTAACTTTATCCGAGCAATCATGGATTAAGCTAAAATCAAAGATCATCTTTGTGCTTACGGTATTTTAGTTGAGAAAGTTAAAATAAGATCAACTAGTCATTCAAGAAAGAAAGAAATACAGAATAATGCAGTATTGGAATTAAATCATACACCTAAAACCATGTAAAATGGTGACTTTGATCTAATTAAAAGGAAAAAAATAGTTCTAATCATTGGGTGTGCCTGAGCTGATCATGACAGAGTCCATTCACAGTCAATGGAGAGAAACAGACACTTCCAGGTATGATTCATTTCAGCCCCAATGAAATGTCTAAAATTGGTCATAGTAGCTGTGCCCTAAAAGAGCCTTTTTTCTCCACTAATCAAAAGGGCGCACACAGACTGACTTAATTGTCAGTGTCTACAACATAGATGGTCAAATAGAACTAAAATGTAATTCATCAAACTTCTGTTACACATTTTCACTGTTTTCTGTATATCTAGACAGATTCTACTTTCAAGAATGTTTTAGTCCTAGTAACAAGATGGGCTGATTTAACTGGAGTTGAATGGACCTAGATGAACAAATTCTAATGAGTTTCTCAAAGCCATAAGCCTGTCTCCTTAGAAAGTCTCAACTTAAAAATAAATCATACAGTCACAGTAACTGAGTATTTTAACCCAATTCTCAGCCCTTGTAAAAAAGGTAAACACAGTAGTAAGAGATTTAAGCAACTGAATACTAGTTTAACAATAATTAAATCTCTCAGACTGAATAAAATGGCATTTTGAATTTACAAAGTTGTGCCCAAAACACTATCTTAAGAATATGCCATATGTTGTCACATAATGTAACTGACATTTATAATAGCAAAGTTATGCTGATTTCAGCAGATACCCTTCTAAATTACATTTAAGAACACTCAGTGTGTCACATTTTACAAGACAATTGAGTTTGGGGGGCGAGTTGGGTTTTTTCTTTTTTTTCTGCTATTGGTGTGCATGATACTATCTTTCTTGGTGTTTGTTTCTGTCTAGAATTACCACCACGATGCATGAGTGTACTAGAATAATAAGGAACTATTGATTTATAAGACAAGGTGGATATAAAAAACTTTAAAAATTAATTTTCAAAACTGAGTTTACCCTCAACATACCTGAACTTTGCAGTCTTTGAAACTGAATGTATACAGAAGTTGTCCTTCAAGGATTCAGGGCACAAAGGAAAATCAGACTAGCTTAGAAAATGTTACATTAATTTAAACTCAGGATTAACTCCAGGTATTTGAGAATTTTGTTATATTATAAAATGCTGGGGGGTGGGGGGAAAGTCTTTCCAGTTACTAACTGTGTTCTGCTTTGTTAATCTTTAAACTTTGCCAATTTCTTTTTATCCTGGTTATCACAGTGCATACCAGCTGGGTTACTTCAGTCATGTAAACAGAATTTTAAAGGGTCATTAATGAATGCTTAGAAATTCCAGGGTGCTCCAGCTGCTGCTGTGGGCTTGCTGACTCACACTAGTCACATTTGCCAGCCCCATGTCTTAGATCATGGTAAATATATGTGAATCAACTACACAGGAAAAAAAATCTGTTTTACCTAAAGGTTACCATCTAAAGTCAGGCATCCAGTCTCTGTCAACTGAAAGAGAATTTTAATGTGCAAACAGTTAACAATCAAAATCTTGTTTATGGGCAGAGAAGAATCACCTTATATATATAATTAATAATTTATTAGAAGAATAGTTGAAATTTTAATCCAAGAATAATCGCTAATTCAGATCTAATTGTTCCATAGAAATAAAGAATAGTTCTATTGAGAAATAGTTGCAATAAATGCCCATGGTTTAACCTTATCATTCCATAGCTGTGCTCCTCCCTGCTACTTCCTGTGCCTTCTTTTCTCAAGGCCTCTCCTGTAGTATCAGGCCTCTATGGACATGGCAATTCATCCCAAACAGACAAATTTAAAGGGAGGAAGTGACTTAGGACAGTCTGCTCTATTCTGATTATAATGGGAGAACACACAGCTAACTTGGAAACCTAAATTTAAGACAGTAAAATAAAAGGAGAGGAAATAATCATTCATGCTACAATAGCAGCAAACATTTCTGAGTTGTCTTTGATTATGTGTTTGCTCCATCATTAACAAATCTTGCCAGTTTAACATGGGTATATGACTTCAGAAACAGAGGAGTCTCTTACGCTGAAGGGCAAGACTTGCTAATACAGCACAGTGCCATGCTAATAAGTCTTCAATCTGTTCAGGAAATAACCTTTATGCCTTTTTGACTACTGTCTGTATAAGCATAACCTTTCTTTTTAAATCTAAAAAACCCCTTCTCTTGATTACATTTTTCTTTTAAACATAAACCAAAACTGTGAAATGCAGACTTTAACTGTCACACCTGTTAGCTAATTTTCCTTTCTCATACTTTGTGAAACAACCATTTCAGTCCTAACTCCCTCCTGTTCCTCACTTCAAAGAACTGCTGTCTTAGAAAATAAAACAAGTTCTTAGACAGGTAGGGTTGTTAAAATAAAACACACTCTATGGGTTGCAGAAAATGACATTCAAAGAATTTCTTCTATAATCATCCCTAAATGGCTGATCAGGTAGTGCATATGGAGGGGCAGTGATTTAATAATGAAAACTATCCTTCAGCTAGTATAGTTAGCTGATCATAAGTTATTCTTTTTGAGTTCAGCAAAGGTACTGGTCTAGAGAGCTTGCATCAAAGATCAGCATTCCTTTTGGGCTCTCTGAAGTCCATTTACTGCGTTATGGTTCTGAATTGCTTGCTAACTCTTTTAACTGTAATGAGGATGAATTCTGATTGCTCTAAAGCAGCTTTTGGTTTGGTTTTAAAATTGTGACTGTGAATACCCATCATCAGGGACACATACAACTTAAAAATCAAAGACAGCTGGTGACTGCAAGACATGTTTTGAGTGCCTTGAAGATTCTCATTGAGATAATTAGTTATATTTGATATAATGAACCAAATGTTTAGTTGCTGGCCTGCGCTACATTTTGTAGCTTTATAACCTGAAGGAAGCCTCAGAGACAACTTAAGAGAATTATTTTATTCAAGGTTTTTTCTTCTCTGAGCAGCTGGTATTGTATTCTAACCTCAATAACACCCCCAGAACACAGATTAGTACCCAACAATTTAGTAAACAGCTCATGCTTATCCAGTGTTTGATTCATGTGATACCTGAAAGTTTCACTTCTGGTTATGCTGACTCACTTTTTCACATCTGTCTTTGGATCCAGTAAATGTACCTCTTGCCTAATTTAAGGTTTATGTACAGAAACTCATTTACACTCCTAGTAAAATCTAAATTAGTAGGTATACTTCTTCTAGGATTTACTGACACTGGTACTTAAGTTTAAAAAGCATTTCTGAGGTTGTTTCAGAATTTTCCTGAGAACATAATTTCAGATACTTAAATGCCATATTATATAGAGAAAAGTACAGGAATAATCATCTGCATACTAACCTAGAAGTAAATATTGCCCAAGAAGTCAGAGAAACTAGTTATACATCTGCTTTAATCTAGCAGTGCTTGAACACATGTTTTTTATGACCTAAGAAATTACCACAACCACCTTACCATAGGATATCCTTGGTGGAAACATGCTCTATTTCTCCGTATGAAAGCAAAGTATTGTGAAGTTAATAACATAAAAAGTTCAGATACAGAAGATACATTTTTATGACAACTAATTGGATGGGGAGAATTAAATTTCATATCTACTCTTTTTAAGTTTCTGGGGCTTGGTTTTATAAGTCTGCTTGTTTAATTTAGGAGTATTCTAGTATTTAACATATATTAGTATAGAATAATTAAATGACCCTTAGAGGAAGTAGACAGGGTATCTTCTTGGGGATGAAGTAAGCATGATAGTGGTTTATCAGAAAGTGGACATTTCATGTCACAAGAGTAGCTAGAAAAGAAACTGTGAGAAAGGCTTGAAATTTAGCATGGTAATAGAGGCTTCATGCATAAGGACTTTGTGTGGCACCTGTGTGATCTTTCAGAGGCTGACAACTGAATTTTGAAAGCTCGGCACTTCTAAAAGACTTTGCCTTGCAGAAAGAAGCAATAAGTAATGCCTCGCTTCTGTATGTCAACTAACTGTATCAGGTGTTGAAGAAGGCAAGGTACACAACAGAAAACAAGAGCTAGACTATCTTAAGATACTCAGCCACTGGAAAAAAAATTTTAATGGGGAATGCAGTTCTTTGTTGTTGTTCTTTGGTTTGTTTTTTCTTTTTAAATCTGTTATATAACACTTGGAGAAAAGAGGAACTAAGAACAGAAATATTGGAGAAGGCAATTTATTCAGGAGATGATTGGTGAAAACCAACTTAATTTTCTTTTTAAAATTTCTTTTTCTTCATTTCCTTTTCTTTTTTCTTCCACATTTTTCTTTTTCAGGGTGAATTTACATTCTGTATGATAATACACTACTTTCTGTCATATTTCAGAATAGGATAAAGACATTTCAAACTGTAAAAGTCACAACATCATATAAAAAATTGTGATAGAAATATATTGTAACTTTGAATTAATTTCTTTATACTGCTTTCTGAAGTGTTTCCTTTTTGTGATCTATTATTTTGTCCAAATTGTCAACTGTAAAAAAGGACATCTGATTTCCTGGAAAAGAAATAACATTGAAACTGCTGCAAATAATTTTCTTAAGCATCATAAAACGATGAGGTGAACCTAATTCTGATGAGAATGAGCTTTCAGAAGTAAATCTTTTGGAGATTTGGTGGGGGTTTTTTTTTCATGTTTTTCAGCAGGTAGGACAAAGTGTGGTCCATGGTTATTAGAATATCCAATAACCAAAAAACGTCCAGTGAGTTCGTGTAACATAAATGTTTTACAAAACTGTATTTTGTTGAGAAAATCCACCTTCAGAGATTTTTATCCATTCAGATAGGGACATGACTTTAACACTGTGCTAACAAAAAAAAAATATTTTTTACATGAAAACCCATTCTCAAAAATAGTATATGTTCTATTTCAGAAGCAAAATTTAAACTGACAATGGAAAACAAGCATCAAGAGGCCAAAAGG
The DNA here is from genome assembly GCF_000710305.1 of Buceros rhinoceros silvestris. Taxonomy (NCBI): domain Eukaryota; kingdom Metazoa; phylum Chordata; class Aves; order Bucerotiformes; family Bucerotidae; genus Buceros; species Buceros rhinoceros. The sequence goes on from NW_010395843.1 coordinate 27,223, forward strand.
TTAGGGACAAATGCTCATGTCTTGTGGCTTATTTCTGTGGGATGTAAGGAGAAAGAAAACCCTCTCCTGTAAGAGTTTAACAGCTATGGAGTTTCTTTCTGGTTGCTCTTTCAGTGGTGAATTTTTTTGCGCTTTCCTTCAAAGTGAATTTTTGCACTTACTTTCAAGTTCCTGTCTTTGTCATATGTGAAACATCTCCTCTGCTTGCCTCCATTAGACTTTGGCAAATTCCTCTGCAAATTCTTCTCTGCATAAGGCATTGTTCCAGAGCAAGTCATGACCCTCTTCTGTATGTGGACCTCTAAATTTTCCTCCTTGATCTAGATGATTTACAGTGTTCAAAGATACGTTATGACCTTTCTAGGGTGGGGGAAAAGCAAGTCTTCATCTTTTCAGGAAAGAACTAAACAATTTTGTATTGGAAAGTATGGGCTGAATGTTTGTGCACGCAAAGATATTACTAAGAAGTGACTTTTATAAGGCAACTGTTGTCACATTAGAATACAAGCACAGCATGTAAGACAAAGAAAAAGAAAACAGAAGAAAAGCAACAGAGAAAGATAAAACAAAGGTAATGTACATCAAAACAATGTTTTTAAACATGCTGTGAACTGACTCTTTCGCTACTGTCCTTGTCACTACACAAACTTTACTAGAGATCAAACCTATAACATACTGTGTAGCAGCAATGATATGTGAGTAGCACCTGGATGTTTCTGCTGCTTTCAGAACAGACAAAGACTGTGACTATGTTTAATGCATTTTATAGATGTAGAGACCTAATCTTTAATGAAATTTATATTCACTTTTCATCTGCATCGAAACTTTAAATATTACTGAAGATGAAGCATAATAAGTGGAGATTGACTTAAATTATATAAAAACGGTTTGAGTTTTTTAATGAAATGAAGAGTTTTAATTTCAGTATGAGATCACATATATACCGCAAAACTCATCGTCAGCTTAATGGTGTCCAGCTGAATAGCAGTGGCATAAGCTCAGAGTACTTTAGGGTTTGGAACATAAGAAAGAAATGTGAATTTGCTTTCCTATATTTTGTCTTTAAATGTTACTCCAGAAGCAAAAAAAAAAAAAAAAAAAAAAAAAAAAAAAAAAAAAAAAAAAAAAAAAAAAAAAAAGGGTCACGACATATTAAATTACCAGAAAACCAGAAAATAATGTTTGTCATAGACGTGAATGTTTTCTGTTAAACTCTGGGCTGATCAAGAAATGGAAGCCATTGCTGCAAAATGTTGTATTATACTTGGTGAATTAATTTTTCTGATTTGTTAAGGGTCGAGGGACCGAGGTACCCACTCCTCGCATTCCTTAACGTTCTCCATCTGCATTGTTAGAGGCAGAAGGATTTTAAAAAGGGGAAGGAAGAAATTCACACCTCGATCTGCGTCCGGAACTGAAACAAACTTTTAATAAACAATAAATTCACACATAACTATACTCTATGAATATATATGCATATAGTTACAAACCAAGGGAAAGAAAAAGGGAAAAAAAACTCAAGAGAGAAAAAGGATTCAAATGACCAGAGTTCTCAACAATCTGTTCTGTTCAAGGTTAGAAGTCTGGGCAGGCAGCCAGGTGACGAGATAAGAGTGCAAAAACCTTGGTTCACTCAGCTGTTCCAGCCAGGAGCAGAATGCTTCTCGTGTCGGGAAGGGGGGAACGGCGTGGCCGGTACCGGTGGGCCG
>NW_010395843.1:29099-43660 GCF_000710305.1 Buceros rhinoceros silvestris
ATTGTAAGTAGAGTGAAAAAAAACCCTCTCGGTACAACACAGAGTTCGGGGAGTTTGATTATTGTCACCCAATTCAGATGAGAACTCGCGGCGGGTGCAGTTCAGAGTCTATAGTCTGTGATTCCTCAGGAGGTGTGGGCCTCAGGCCTCAGCTTGGTCTGGGTGCGGCCTACTCGGCCTGGTCGGCGGCAGAGCAGATCCGTGGGAGGACCCCTCTCTTCGTGAAATCCGGAAGTCTGAGAGAGAGCACTCCCCTTGGCTGCTGGGTTTTAGAACCTTAACACGTAACATTGCACCTGACTCTCTTAACCAATTAAATGCGGAATTATCGTATTTGCATGGAATAATTCTATTTGTCCATTAACCAAAACAAGGAAGTTTCAGCTCAAACCAGGAAGTTTAGCTCAAACCGGGACATGATTCTACTTTTTTCTCTTTATATCCTTAGAGACAAAGTTTGGCATGATCCCATAGAACTCATAATGTCTCCATAAGTATGCATAAGGGTACTATGAGAATAAAAATAAACTCATTTAATCTAGAAATATGGTTTAAAAAATCCAGTCATCTAGCTCTGATTTAAATTAAATAGCCTTGTTTGTCAATTTTGATTTTGAGATATGGTACACACAATGCTAGAGATTTGATTCTCTTATAAGAGTCACAGGTTTCAGCACCTGGAGCCCTCAGCACAGAATATGTGGACCTGTTGGAGCAAGTCTAGAGGAGGGCCACAAAACTGGTCAGAGAGAAGGAACACCTCTCCTATGAGGAAAGGCTGAGACAATTGGGCTTATTTAGCATAGAGAAGAGAAGGCTCTAGGGACACCTTATCGTGGCCTTTCAATGCTTAATGAGGCCTTATAAGAACAGTGGGATCAAACTTCTTAGCCAAGCTTGTAGATATAGGACAAGGGGTAACACAGGTACAAGGGGTAAACTGAAAGAGGGTAGATTTAGACTAGATGTGGGTGGTGAAACAGTGGAGCAGGTTGCCCAGAGAGGTTGGGCTGAAAACGTTCATCCCTGAAAACATTCAAGATCATCTTGGACAGGGTTCTGAGCAACCTATCTCTCTGAAGATGTCCTTGCTCATTGCAGAGGGGTTGGACTGGATGACCGTGGAAGGTCTCTTCCAACCCAAGCTATTATATAATTCCATGATTCACCTGATGACATTAGCTTTACTACCATCAAACATTTAAAATGGATGCACTACTTTTTTTAGATTCTTTATCAGCTAAGGTCATTATATAATGAAGTGTATATCACCATCTACCAGCAGAATATATGATTTCAATCACCTTGAAAGTCTTCTCCTGAGCTAGCTTTGAAAATTTATATCAAATAACTGAGTCAGGATTATCCACATCCAGATAGTTTTAAAAAATATTTTTATTGAATAGGACATGAATTCTGGGCTTAAACCCATAAAATATTAACATTTTAGCTGCTATGATCTTCTCCCCCAAATGTAAATGCTAATACTGCAGTAAGCAAGACAATTGAAGGATGTACAAACACAAGGTTTGTACAGAAAGATAATATCCTTTATTAGACAAAATGTCTAATAAAATTTATTAGACAAAATGTCTAATAAAGGCTTTTTCATATACTATTTCTTATTCATGCTTGGTGCTTTCCAGCATGTAGTTCTAGTCTTAATCCAGAGAAATCTTTTTTTTTTTTCATAAAGGTGCTATGTCTTCTCAGAAGGCATGTCTTATAAAATATGTGAGAGAGGGTGACAGAGCTGTCTCAGTTATAGCATAAAAGATCGTAGTATGTTGATGGTGTAATATACAGAAATGTTGCAAGAGGAAATATTAAACATACTGATTTTAGGCTTCAGAAATCAGCCAGGTTTCATGTCTATGGACTTAATAAACCTGTGTAAGATTTACCCTTTTCCTTTCTTTGATGTACAGAGTACTGGCAAAGTCATAGAGGCATCAACCAGAATTATTTTCATATACTTCTTGACTGTAAGGAGAGATTGAAAATGACTTAAACATATTGTCTAGCCATTACCCTCATTGACATTGTGAACCAGTGCCGGTGAAACTGACAGCAGGTTTGCCAAGCTGTCCATCTAAAGATTCATCTTTTCATTCTAGGTTTAGCTGTTCCAGTGGTGTCTTTATCACAAATTCAGGTATCCAGCTTTTAATACTCTACTTGTTCTGTTGGAAGGTGCCTTTGGAAAGTAAAAACAGTGAAGAGAGTACCAGCTAAGAAATCATAGACCTCAATACTATGAAATTTAACTGTCCCCAGTGATATCCTTAATCTCTCATGCGTCTGAGAGATGCCTGATATTGCTTGCTATCCAGTTACCACACACACACAATTTTATTTTATGCACAATTTTTCCTTGATGATTTGGTCTTATTAAGTTTTTTAAGTTAATGGGGGCCTTTTTATTCACTCTAACAGACCTTCAGCAGATTAGATTGAGCACAGGCACATAAAGGACAAGTAAGTAATTAGGTGTAGTCAGCATGGATTCACCAAGGGAAGTCATGCTTGACCAACTTAATAAACTCCTATGATGAAGTGACTGGCCTGGTAGGTGAGGGGAGAGCAATGGATACTGTCTACTTGGATTTCAGGAAAGCCTTTGAGCTGTCTCCATTAAGATCCTCATAGATGAGTACGTTGTTATATGATCGGTAGTATGAAGTTTAGTTGGAGTCTGGTAATTAGCAGTATACCCCATGGGTCAGTACTGGGTCCAGTCCTGTTTCATATCTTCATTAACAATCCAGATATTGGGGTAGAGTGTACCTCTTACCAAGTTTGCTGACAACACAAAACTGGGATGAGTGGCTGATATGCCAGAGGGTCATGATGCTGTCCAGAAGGACCATGACAGGCTGGAGAATTTAGTCGACAGGAAGTTCGTGGAGTTCAACAAGGGAAAGTGTGATACCCTGCACCTGGGAAGAAACAACCACATGCACTAATATACGCTGGAGGCTGTCCAACTGGAAAGTGGTTTGTCAGAAAAGCCCCTGGAAGTCCCGGTGGACACCAACTTGAACAGTAACCAGCCACATGCCTTTGCTGCAAAATATGTAAACGATACACTGGACTGCATTAGGCAAAGTATTGCTAACAGATCAAGGGAGGAGGTCCTTCCCCTTTACTCAGTAATGGTGAGTCCACACCTGGAGTCCTGCATCCAGTTCTGGGACCCTCAGTATGAGAGAGACATGAACATATTGGAGAGAGTCCAATGAAGAGCCTATGGATAAGGAGACAAAAGCAGCTCACATATGAGAAAGTGATGAAAGGGCTGTCACAGCTCAGTCTGGAGAAGAGAAGGCTCAGGGTGATCTCATCAATGTCTATGAATACCTGAACGGAGGTTCTAAAAAAGACGGAGCCAGGCTCTTTTCATGGGTGCCCAGTGACAGGACCAGAGACACTCGGTAAATGAAGAGCCTATGGATAAGGAGACAAAAGCAGCTCACATATGAGAAAGTGATGAAAGGGCTGTCACAGCTCAGTCTGGAGAAGAGAAGGCTCAGGGTGATCTCATCAATGTCTATGAATACCTGAACGGAGGTTCTAAAAAAGACGGAGCCAGGCTCTTTTCATGGGTGCCCAGTGACAGGACCAGAGACACTCGGTAAAAATGAAACAGAGAAGGTTCCATCGGAACATCAGGAAACACTTTTTTTTTTTTTTTTCTGGTGAAGGGGTCTGATCACTGTCACAGGTTGCCCAGGGAGGTTTTGGATTTTCCCCTGGAAGGTTCCATCGGAACATCAGGAAACTCTTTTTTTTTTTTTTTTCTGGTGAAGGTGTCTGATCACTGTCACAGGTTGCCCAGAGAGGTTTTGGATTCTCCCATGCTGGAGATATTCAGAAGCTATTTGCATATGGTCTGGGGCACCCAGCTTTTGTCGGCTTTAGAGGTCCCTTTCAACCTCAAACATTCTGTGTTTCTGTGGTCTAAAATCAGGATAAATACAGAATATTGCCATGCACTTTTTTTTAGCATGAGATTATGTAAATGTATTGTAAAATACTGTTATAAGCAGTACAAAATGGATTTAAGGTTTGAATGTAGAAATAAAGAAATAGAAGTGTCATTTTATTATTAAAATTTCATCCTTGAAATGTATCAGTTCATCACCTCACCTCAAAATTCTGTCATCTGTGTTCATTGAAAGGGACAGTAATTAAATTCACGGTATTGTCTGTCTTTTCTTTATTTGTGCAATGTTTTTTTCTCATGTAAAGTTCAAGAAAACAAAATACTAGTATCGCTCCCATAGTTCCAGAAGAAAACCGTAATATTGCTAGATTTTATTTAATCCTTATTATTTCAGAGTTTTGCGTAATAGGAAAATAACTGTGTACTGCTATCTATTCTCATTAGAAGCCTTTTATATGAAATAGATATAATGATTTCCACCTTTCTATAATATGCAAATTAAATTAGTGTGACTCACAACTGTACACTGTCCATGCTAACTGTCTGCATTTTGGTCAGCTGGACATTTGTTTATATTTTGGTAACCTGTCAGGAAAAAACAGAATTGGCTAAGCATTTAAAATTCTAAATAGGTCATAGTAGTAAAATATATGAACATAATACCTGATTTCAGTTAATGGTCTAGATGTTGAAAAACTCCAATATCTCAATTTTGGACACAGATTTTAATGAGAACAGCAACTGGCATGATATAAATCAGTATGACATGATTTTTTGAACATAAGGAGGATAGGAGAGGTGAAATATTAAAATCTCAAGATGTTCTCATTAGTCTAAAGACTGAAAAACTATCATTGTATTTGGTCACCATAATCCAATCCAAGAGGAAAGAACCCTTTCAATTTGTCAAGCACTTTGAATAATAAAGTAAAATACTCATTTGCAGAGAAATGCAGAAAGATTTTTTTCTTGTATATTCTTTAAGCAACATGCAGATACTCGATCTTACCACTTTTCATTTCCAGTGGTCTGACCTAGAATGGGATCTGTGTTCACGGAGCAATGCATCTGGATGCTCTGAGCAATATGTAGGACATAAATACTTATGAATATTCTTATGTTAGTAGTAAACATTTTGTTTATTTGAATGTCCCCTACCAAATAGAAAAAAAAGATGAGAAAATTATTAACTAAGCATTATCACTGAAAAAGAATAAGAGACATTTATTGCATTTCATTCTTTCTGAAAGGACAGTTGTCTTCTCTTGTGGTTCTAAGAAATTATTCTAAAGTATTTTACTAGAACACATTAAAATTCTCTAACTAACATATTATGCTTAGAAAAAACTTTCATCTAATTTGGTTATTTATAGTAATATTCATTAAATGTCTTGATTTGTTGTATCAGTAGAGTTTTGCCAGTGATCTTTCTTTCTTTAATACCTTAATGGAATATAATGTAATGGAAGTGCATATAATGTTGAGATGCATATAATTTCTTATGAGCAGTAATTGATGATTTTCAGGCACAGATTATGTAATGATATGTGAAATTTGTTATATTAATGTTCAGATTCCTACTGCATTGCTAAAGTGGTAACAAACTCTTGCTAGCCCTACCCAATGTTTCCAGGTATTATTTTTCATCCTTTTCAGTTGTTTATCCTCTTGAGCTCTTCCTAAGATCTTTCATTTCTATGGAGTAAGGGATTCTAATTAATATCTTATTCAATTGCTTAAATTTGTTCTCTGTTGCTTAACCCAGGTAACTTATATGCTGAGTTTGTTCGTTTTCTGCAAATGTAAAGTTGGGTACAATGTTATGGTGTTTGTGGGAAATATATTTTGCCTGGATCAAATCACCTATTAAACACATACATCACCACTGACAACAAGGAAAGATTAACATGTTCAATTTAGGAGCAACATTAAAATTTTTTAAGTTAGAGGGGATGAAGGAAGAGAGACCATGAAGTTATTATCTTTTAACAAATTGTTGAGTATTAGCTGAACAATCAAATTTTTGTCTTTGCACTGCAACAAGATAGTGTTAAACTAAATTCTGTCAGTTAAAAATTGAATTGACTAAGAGCACACAAATAATTATTATAGTTCAGTCCTTATTTGAGACTGACTATTAAACTATTTAATTCTACAATGCAGACTGTCTCTGCACTGAGGGGATAAAGAAACTTCTCTTAAAAGAGTTGCTTATAGGGTGGGTTTATAGGATGGATGGAATAGGATGGATTAACAATACACACCACAAGTGACAGATGGAAGGTGAAATCTTCTGTGCTCTTAGTAATGATTTTTCCAGCAGGTATTTAAGAGAACCATAAAAAAGAAAGGTAAAGGTGAGAAGATGAAGTAGTTGAGGACAGGCCTTAATATAGCATATTTATATAATCTTTAATCAAAACATAAAGTAACAGCAATATAAATGTGTGCCAGAATATCCTGTGGTTTAATTTAGCATTTTCAAACTTCTGAATTACTAGTTTAGCCATGAGAAATCACCGTATTTTCTTATCATTTAAAATGTAATTTATTTCCTAAGAGTAAACTAAATATATAATCTATTATTTTCTAATTAATAATACTGTAGTAACAATCTGAAACAAATTAAAACAACTACTAACAATGAAAATAAAAATTTAACATCAACTTTAACATTCAATGACATATCATATTAAAAATTTATAGTTGTGCTCCAACTGACTTGAGCACAATTATAGTAAATATTTGCAAAAGTAGTCCCTAGGTACTTGTTTATAATTCTACACTTGAAAAAGAAAAACTGCCCTGAGGAAAAGGGGCCCTCAAGTGCGGCTATAATCCATTTTATTTATCCTTTTCAGCTCTTCTTAAGATCTTTCAGTTCCGTGCGATTTTTTCATCTGTTTGTTTCAACTTTATGACTTTTTTCCATTTTTTGTATATATATACAGTTTAAACATCTATAATCAAGCACAGATATTCCTATACACAGTAAGAAGAAACCTAATAAGCTCTAACAGCAAAATTGAGAGAAGTAAAGGTGAGCGAGACCTTGCTTTTTCCATCAGGGGCATACAACTATGGCCACTGATTGTACTTGGAAATTTCAGCCTAGGCATATAAAAAAATATATTATCAAACCAGTGCAGAACTGGAGCAGCTTGCCTGGAGGTTTATAGAATCTTCACCTTTGGAGTTTTCGAGGCTTAGTAACCAATGCCGTGCCCTGATGTAGTGGCAGTGGGAAGTGGATGTAGTTGAGACTCAGGTCTTTTCTGTGAACTGAAACAGGTCCAGTTATCTGGGACAATCTTCACACTGTCAGAAGACCTTTCACAATGCATATACCTTAGCTTACTATTTAGCTTTAATTTTCTAGAAAACCAGCTTATTCCAAAATGAAACTACAGTTCAGCAGTGGTGACAGTGTGATATTATGAATTATGGGTTGATACTGCATGGCTTCTAATCCTTTTTATTCCATAAAGCTCTTTCAAACTATCTTGAGGTTTTGAATCCCCGAGATGTTTTACCTGCAACATCGTAATGCATATCTTCAAGATAAGTAAATCATACTCTGTCATCACATAACACATACGTGATGACATAGCATACAGGTACCTGCTGCACCTCCCACATACTATTTCAGGAGCTTTAACTGAAAAACAGAGTAGTTATCATCATGCCCTAGCTATATAAGAAGGCTAAATCTGGCCTGTTACAGTCTTAGTTCAAGTGCCTTGTTTCAAAGTGCCTATAATTGACCTACTTCAGAGGGAGCTGAAGCTGAGTAGATGGAAGTCATTCCAAATCATCTGGTTTGGAATTTAGAAATTAGAACAACTTTTCTGAATGGATACTCTTAACAGGGTAGGTACAGAGTACACCTTACATTGCATACAAATAACATTGACTGAATTTATGACCATAAAGTAATCAAAAACTTCCAGCATTGTTTTGTTTAACAGATAGTTTGTATGCTTACATATACACGTTTTAACTAAATGAACTGGGAATCTATTACTAGATACTCAAATGGTCAGAAAGGTAGTCATCTCAGCTACTCAAATCTGATAGATATTTAGAGAACAAGATTAAGAAGAACCTTGGTTGTTATTTGTGTATTTCTCTCTGATAACCATAAAGGGAACTTGGGATGTTTGCCCTAGATTAGTGTCTAGAGGTAACCATTAAGGTTTTAGTTGCTTCATCTTTGTCATTTTGTGTTGAGATACTCCAGAGAACAGTAAAAGGCTAGCTGATACAAAACAAACCCTTTGGGAGACATAGATTATTCCTTGCTTAGGATTAGTTGAAGGCTAGATATGTGTCCTGAGTTAGAACTAAACTAATTCTGTTCAGGGATTTTACTCTCCAGCTCAGTCTCTTCTAAGTAACTGCTCTTTCTGAAGTTAATGACATATTTTTGCAGAAAGTGTGTGCTTCTAGGAGTGATAATGCTTGATGTTTACAGTTACTGACAGGGACTGGGATGCAGAAAGGCTCTTGCTTATACTTTCTCCTGTGAAATCTAAGGTCACTGCTAAATCCTGTGTACCACGGTGAGGGTAAGTTAGAGGCTGCACCTGTGGGGAGGAGCGGACAGGACAGGGTCCCAAAATTGACCAACAAGGTGTTCCATTCTATCTAGATTGTATTTTGGTATAAAGCTGAGGGATCACAAGGGTCAAGCCCTCTTCTTCAATGGCCAGTGTCTGAGGAGGGCTCTGTCCATTCTACCTTCGATCCCAAACCATGAGTTCCTGAATCCATTTCCAGAATCCAGTTCCGGACCTTCTGAATCCAGGTCTCCTCTGCTGCTGAGTCCAATCTGGGATTTCCCTAGTGCCTGCCCACAGCATCAGTGGTGATAGTGACCTGTTTGCCATTAGGAAGCTGGGTTCAGTATTGGTGTTGTATATGTTCGTATATATTTCATTTTATTCTTATTATTTTATTTATGGCAGTTTTAGCTTTCTTTTCCAATCTATAAGTCTTTGTCCCTTATTTTGTTTCTCTTCCTCTTTGGGAAGAGGGGTTAATAGAGAACATCTGCCATTCATCTAGGGGCCAGCACAACCCCAACCCATGACAGTGTGATACTTAGGGTATGTCAAATGTCACTAGATGCTGGAGAGTTGAGCTGAACCACTAGAAGAGGAGTTAATCTCACTTATTTTAGGTCACTACATTGTAGATGTTTAAATTCTCATTATAATTAATGAAAAAGCAGTCAATATAGTCAACAGAATCTGGAAAGCAATTGATCTCATCCCAAAGTAGACAATCACATTTGGTCAGATGAATCACCTTAGGTGAGACAGATTACACTGAGTCAGTCAACTAGTTTTCCATTACCTATGAAGAAAGTATAGACACCTTTCTCAAAGGCAGATGTCTATACCTAAAGTTAGATGTGACGAATCCCATCATAAATTTAAGTGAGATAAATCCCATCAACAATTACTGAAAGTAAAATTCCTCTTGTTAAACATGAGAAACTTAGAAATTATCCTTTCTGATTTAGAATATGATAAACAACAAAAAATCACAACTTTTTGACAGACCTTTTTTGATACTGTTGCTATTTACTACAACAAGTTTCATGAGAGTATTTCTGAACTGTGTCAGAAATCTTGAAAAATCCAGAAATGAAATGTAATCAATCTTTGCTTGTGACAGTTTGGAATATGAACTGTAAAGGCATATTTTCACTGGGAGAAAAGAACAGAAATAAATGAAGTACAAGTATAAGACCTATTCTGCCAACTATTCTAAAAGGATAGTAATGTCTAAGAGATCAATAGATGTGATGAGAAAAAGCAATAATATCTTGAAATACCATAGTGAGATTTAGCAGATATCTGTAAAAGTTCTGAGAGTCTAGTGCTTGTGCTGTTTTCAGATAACAGAAGTTGTCATTACTGAACAACTCAGTGTTTTGCCTATGCCTATACATCTCTGCTTCCTGCGTCACACTTTTTTTGTTACAAGAATCATACTTATAGGCTCAAAGTCCTTTTTATACTTTGAATGGAAGAAAGAAGAAGAGAGAAAGACGGAGAGAAAGAAAAAGAAAAAGAAAGAAAGAATAAGTGAGAGAGGAGTAGAAGTGAGAGAGGGTTAGAAGAGAGAGAGAAGAGAGGGAGGGAGAGACAAAGGGACAGAGGGAGGAAGGGAGGGTATGAAGGAGGGAGGAAATAAAGAAGGAAGGTGAAAGAAAGGTTGGTTAACTCTGTTATATAGAACATTTTTTAAATAACATAAAACCCCATAAAACTAGAAGTCTGAAATACCAGCATTACTTGAAACTAGATCTGTTTGTACCTCAAAGAAAATAGAAATAGAAAAATAGAAATAGAAAAAGAAGAAATGCTTTTCCAGTTACCTCAAATTGTTTTTCCTGTGTAATGAAAAAGCAGAGTTTTAACAAAAGCCAAAACAATACTAGTAACTACCACTAGTATCAGATTTGAAAAGTCCTGGCAGTCAAATGAAGTCCCTGGTGTCTGGAAAAGGGGGAAAATTGCACGCATTCTTAAAAAGGTATAAAGGAGGACCCTGGGAACTACCAACCTGTTAGCCCCACCTCTGTGCCTGGGAAGATCATGAAACAGATCCTTCCAGAAATTATTCTAAGGCATGTGGAGGGCATGGAGGTGATTTAAGACAGCCAGCAGAGCTTCACCAAGGACAAGTTCTGCTTGACCAACCTGGTGGCCTTCTACAATGCAGTGATATCAGAGGACAGGGGAAAAGCTATGAATGTCATCTATCTGGACTTCTGTAAAGCCCTTGACATGATCCTCCACAACGTCCTTCTCTCTAAATTGGAGAGAGACGGATTTGATGGGTGGATTATTCAGTGAATAATGAATTGGTTGGCTGGTGGGATCCAGATGTTAGTGGTCAATGACTTGTTGTCCAGAGGGAGATTGATGACAAGTGGTGTCCCTCAGGGGTCTGTACTGGGACTTGTACTGTTTTATATCTTCATCAAGACCACAGACAGTGGGATCAAGTGCATCCTCAGCAAGTTTGCAGATGACACCAAGATGAGTGATGCAGTTGACATACCGAAGGGATAGGATGCCATCCAGAAGAACCTGGACAAGCTGGAGAAGTAGTGCACCTCATGAGGTTCAGTGAGGTCAACTACAAGGTGCTGCTGAGGGATGAAGGGATTGAGAGGAGCCCTGTAGAGAAGGACTTGGGGCTATTAGTGGAAGAAAGGCTGGACATGGGCCGACAATGTGCACTCAGAGCCCAGAAAGCCAACCATATCCTGGGCTACATCAAAAGAAGCATGGTCAGCATGTCAAGGGAGGTGATTCTCTCCCTTTACTCTGCTCTCATGAGACCTCACCTGGAGTACTGCATCCAGCTCTGGAGCCCTCAGCACTAGAAAGACATGAACCTGTTGGAATGGGGCCAGAGGAGTGCCACAAAAATGATCAGAAAGCTGGAGTGCCTCTGCTATGGAGAAAGGTTGAGAGAGTTGGTGTTGTTCTTCCTGAAGAAGTGAAAGCTCCAGGAAGACCTTATTACAGCGTTTCAGTACTTAGAGACTCTTTAGCAAGGCCTGTTGCAACAGGACAAGAGGTAATGTTTTTAAACTAAAAGAGGGCAGTTTCAGACTAGATATAAGGAGGAAATATTTTGTGCTGAAGGTGGTGAAATACTGTTACAGGTTGCCCAGAGAAGTTGTGGATGCCCAGTCCCTGGAAACACTCAAGGTCAGATTGGATGGGGTTCTGAGCAACCTCATCTGTTTGAAGAAGTCCCTGCCCATTGTGGAAGAATATATATCATACCTATGAAGCTGCAAATCAACAAGCTTAACTATGATTTCTAGAAAGATGGTACAAGAAAGTATTAAAAAAACCCCAGTTATTACAGGCATCTATATAGTGATAAAGTGATACAAATCTAATTCAGATTTGTGAAGAATAGATTGTGTCAAACTTATATGACACTATAGATTGTGTCATCTTTGAAAGGGTAACAGGTACACTGGATAAGGGGAAGAAGTAGATGCGACATACATTAAGTTTATTAAGGTTTTTTAATAGATATTCTCAAGTGACATTTTTGTAAGAAAACTTGAAAATATGTATCGGACAATATTACAGAAATACAATTTAAAAACTAGTTGGAAAATAAATTTAGAATATTGCTTAGAAGGATCATTTCTGTTCCTCGATTTCCAAAGTTATTTAGAATCAATATAAAAGAATTCTCTACTACACACTCACTTTATTGATACTAATTGTGTCTTAGCCAACTCAGCACAGGTGTTAGTACATGCTGTAAAATGCAAAATGGATACCTTTAGTGATACCTCAGCTACTGTCATGGCTGTTTAGATTTCCTTGCTTCTTATTCTTCCTCCTCTCCTCTCCTCTCCTCTCCTCTCCTCTCCTCTCCTCTCCTCTCCTCTCCTCTCCTCTCCTCTCCTCTCCTTCTCTCTTTCTTCTTCTTCTTTTTTTCTTCTCCTTCTCCTTCTTCTATCCCAAACCTGTAACATCAGATACCGTAATTTCTTTGAAGTAAAAATCTCAAAAATCCTACTTATCACTAGAAAGTGAAATTAACTTTTTGAGACTTTAATTCTTCACAGATAATTTAAAATAAAATCTCTATAGTTTTTAAAAGTAAAATAAATGAATGATAAACACTGATTCAGGAAACTGCTCAATTTTTTTTCCTCTTTTCTATTTAGAGGATAATCTGTTTTTAACAGTGTTATATTGATGTTTTCCCTATACTACACCAGCTGAATTACTGGCTATTCTCAGGGATGTTCCTTCATTTTGTGGACTTTTCTACTGTTTTACACAGATATCTGTATTATGACAGGAATTCTTGTCAGAAATATTTTGTTATTTCATTTATCTTGGCTCTCGTTCCTGTCTCTTGCTGTTATTTAGTTTTTTGCTGGTTTGCCTTTTTTTTCTGAGGTGCTCCGCTCCCTAACTCCAGCAAGTTGCAAGTGTCTTTGAAAAGTCTGGTAGAGTCAAAACAGGTAGCTGATCTGACTCCAGCCTTATCCTACCACCTGTTTTGCCTCTCCAGGCACCTAGAAACATCAACTTCTTGCTGAGTTTTTGGTTAACTGAGGCAGGAGGAGCACTGAAATGTTTTTCCCTCTGAGTTTCCTTCATAGCAGTAAATTCAGCTGAAACAAGAAAATAAAAGGGCTGATATGAATTAGAGCAAAAAACTGATGAAGCTAACAGGAATGTATTTATTATTTTTATTAATTTTTATCATTAAAAAAAGAAAGAGAGAAAGCATGGAAAAAAGGAAAAGTGATGATGAGCTGAAAAGTCAGTCTGGCTTATTTTTATCACAAAAAAGCAGCTGGTACCATCTGAGATGCCTTTAAGACACGAGACATACCTAAGCTAGCTTATATGACAGAGGACACAGGACACTTATATGACACAGGAGAAAAACCAGACACTGCAGAGCTTCTTAAGCAGGTTTAGATGCCGAGTGAAGTGGTCAGACTGAGGCCATATTTCCCTCAGAAGAAAAACCCAGTATCCAGTTAAACTTGCAATACATTTAAGGGAAAATATCACCTCTGAAATTTCTCTCCTTTCTTGCTCCCTCTTCTTTCGTCTCAACTGTAAAGGACAGAAGCACTACATACAAGGGGTTAAAAATGAGGGAGTTTGGGACTCAGTGTGAGCATGTTTATCATGAAGATGAGTGCAAACAGATATTTGAGGGGAAAAATATTCTGAAATAACAGAAAAATTATCTTGTTGTTATTGTATCTGTTTTTGAGTGAACAGGGGAAAAAATACTTTTTCAGCTCTGCTCTCTCCTGGTAGCAGTGACAGATTTAAATTTAGCAGTGTGGAGAATTACCTGGGAGTCCTGGTGGACACCCAGCTAAAAATGTATCAGCAATGTGCTCTTGTGGCCAAGAAGGCCAGTGGCATCCTGGGATGTGTTAAAAAGAGTGTGACCAGCAGATCAAGGGAGTTTTCTCTTTGTCTTTAGTCTTCCCTAGTGAGGCCACATCTAGAGTATTGTGTCCAGTTTTGGGCTCCCCAAGTCAAGAAAGACAAGGAACTACTGGAGAAAGCCCAGGACGGGGCTATGAAGATTACTAGAGGGCTGGAGCATCTCTCTTATGAGGAAAGGCTGAGAGACCTGGGTCTGTTTAGCCTCGAGAAGACAGAGGGGATCTTATCAATGACTATCAATATCTAAAGGGTGGGTGTCAAGAGGATGGGACCGGACTCTTTTCAGTGGTGCCCAGCAACAGGACAAGGGGCACTGGACCATCTGAATACAAGGAAAAACTTCACTTTGAGGTTGTCAGTTCACTGGAACAAGGTGTCCAGAGAAGTTTTGGAGTCTCCTTCTCTGGAGATACTAAAAACCCACCTGGATGCAGTCCTGTGCAACCTGCTGTAAGTGAACCTGCTTTAGTAGAGGAGTTGGACTAGATGATCCCCGGAAGTCCCTTTCAACCCCTGACATTCTTTGATTCTGTGAAATTATCTTCCTGATAGGCAAAACCTAAGAGGAAGTTAGTGAAGCTTATACGTTTGTGCTTCTTTAACTTTAAACTGAATGGTGTGTATAACACTCAGCA
>NW_010395843.1:43803-54094 GCF_000710305.1 Buceros rhinoceros silvestris
GAATATGTCTTGTTTTTACCAGCAGAAAAAGGTTGTTTATAAAATGACACTTTCAGGTCTGATTAGAAATTAAGTTTTTTAGAAGTAAGAAAAAGCTGTTAAGAGTAAACTGCAGGTATTATTAACGCGGTTGTTTAAGAAGTACATTTCTTGACAGAATGTTACTGTTCCTGCTCACAGCAGGATAACAGTCTAGATGTAAAGAGAATAATAAAGTTTTTTGTCTATGTTTATGTTCAGTACATAAGACAGCTAGATTGAATAGAAAGAGAAAATGATGTGTCACTAATCCTCAAGAGAAGTGCCGGTACGGGTATAAGCTGTCAGGAAATTGTCCCCTTCACAATAGAGAATTTAGGCTTACTCTTCTAATAATCTACCTGTACTCTGTGCAGTCCTTGTTCAGGAATCATGGCTATTCTATCTATCACATTTCATAACCCCTAAACCAGTGAACTTGCTTTTCTCTCTCTTGCTCTCCTTCTAGCCATACGTATTCATACTTTAATTTCTAATTCTGTTACTAACCTTAAACTTTCTTATTGTTTGAGATTACAGTTTCTGAGCGGAATAAGTAGCATGCCTAGTAACCAGAGATTAAAAAAGGAGCAACATGGCAAGCACAGCCTCTAGGCATCGTTTCCTCTGTGTTTACAATGACGCATGCTGGAAGCAACATAGCCTTTGTTACAAGTCCTGAATGATGTTGAAATTCATGTCTTTGGATCTTTAGTTGAGAAACTACCCGTTTACTGAGCCATGCACTTGCAAATATCTCTATCTCTGTCTCTATCTATCTATAAATGTATTTTCACATGTATACAGACAGACAAGCATACGTAAGTTGTATTTCTATACATTTTACATATGTATGTATGTATACACATGAACATTTAAATATTTGACTCACAAATAATGGTATATGATATGCTGTGGTGTTTCCTCGATATGTTAATTTGTAGATTAGTGCTATCAAGCTAAGCAGGCAAATGAACATGATTTTCTAAGACACTCACTGGAAATATTTTTGTTTTCTTATGTTCATTTACTTTGAGCTTGCTCAAAGCCAAGATGTTTACAAATGCGTGTTTCGTTCTAGGAAAGTATAATATCAGTGCTGGTCCTCATTGCAGTTTTATCTAATAATGAGCTAGAACTCTCTTCTGCTTGCCATGCTACTGAATGTAGCCATGTAACAAAGTAATTATTTATTGTTATCTCAAATTAATATGTATTTATGATACGCATGTATTTTTTTACAGCTAGTCTTTTGTCTTGTTTAACTGCCATGCAGATACAGCTCTAGTAGACTGGAATTAATTTTTCCCAATATCATGATACATTGGCTTGAGTTCTGGGACCTTCTCATGGGGAATTTATTTAAATTTACTTCTATAATCTAATACCACATTACAATATGTGAATGAAATATTTATACTCCATCCATGAACTTAGCTCATATTTAAGAAATAAATAATTTCCCTGTTATCCCTAAAATTTCCCAGTGCTGTAAGTCCTGTAATAGAAAACCTTAGTGTTTATTTTCAGTAACAGCAATATAGGAGGCAATAGAATTAGTGCCAAAGTCTAAGCTTAGCTTAATGAATCTAGATCTTTCATAATGAAGATAGGTATCTAAATTAAAAGTAGAAATTAATAGTGCATTACTGAACCAATGACTGTACAAGTAAGAGCTGGTCAGATATCAGAAGACACCATACTAACCGGGTGTAAATACAGCTGTCATGCTGGAGTGTCTGCCTCGGAGAAGTCAAGCACACTGCTGTGCTGTTAAATGCTTAGTTTTGTGGGAGTTCCTGCAATTGCCATATTATAAACCTCTTGAGCATTTTTTTTAAATACGCAGAGGGTGTAGCCAGAGTTAATTCATGGGATTCAATCAGAAGAGGTCATCTGTAATTTTAACTGGTTTATCTTCTGGCAGAACTGAGGTGTGTGTCATCTTTTTACTGCCTATTTTCCCCTGCAGTTTGCAGGTAACGCTATACTAGCATCTTTGACTACTTTTTAGTGATACACTGCTATGTTAAATGTTACATTGCATTATATCATCCTACCAAAGGATGGTATAATGTGAAAACAGGAAGACTACTTCCACGTATTTTCTTCGAATTAAAAATTTTCAATTGAAGAGCTCAGTAAAACATGTTATAGTATGAAATACAACATAATGATATGTTTCTAGTGTAAAAAATAATCTTGAAAAGTAATTGTTTCCTAAATGTATTTGACATGGTATAATTACAGATTTAATCTCACAGGTCTTATACTGCTGTTATAATAAAGTTACTAATTTTCAGAGCCGTTAACCACCTTCCTGCTATAATGAGAAAATCAAAGTGACCTTATATCAGACAATAGGTGAAGTACATTGATTTATCATTTTCTACCTTAAGACATATCCTATAACATTTCCTCAGGTTGTATAAATCGACTAAGTTCTTACTGATGGAACCAGCATCCAACTGCTGATCTGGACAATAGGAAATATATTGTCACATGACATTTTTGTCAAAATATTTCAGAAATACAGATATTCTTAAGAGTATTGGATTTTTTTTTCTCCTGCCTAGAATAAAACATCACATTCATACTGCAAGAGTATATGGAATCTGAGATCATCAGCTTCATCCAAGTTATCTGATAGAGGACATTTTCCATTCAGAAGGGGATAACAAGTAAAGGGAAAAGTGGTAAAAAACACACAGAGACAGAAAACTAGTGGAAAAAGGCTTACAGAGGCAAAAAAAAAAACCCAAAAGTTTCCCCTCACTAACTGATAAAACATTAAGAAACTGCAGGCACAGCTTTGAAGAGGGCCACCCTGGCCTTGGTAACTGACAGAAAGGGGAGAATCACGAGGAACATGAGGCACTGGAACATGCCAGGGAAGGGCTGTGGGACTATGAAATATTTGTTAAGGAATAACAAATGGGAGGAACGGACAGACAGAAAGGGATATAAAAGGGACAGGTCAGGTGTAAAACAGGGCTGGGCAGCACACATCTGGCAGAGCCCTGCAGCCGATCACCCCTGTCTGTCCTGCCTTCTTGTTAAATCTTCTCTTAATGGACTCTCAGTAATCTCAGTTTCTGTCTCAGTGGTGCAAGAGTTCAGTGCCAGCTGCTGGGGGAATTGGTGTGAGAGGACAGGGTGCCAGATCCTGGAGTCAGACACCCCAGTCTGACTGGGGGCAAACTCTGGCCCGTGGTGTCAGCTACTGCAGCCGATGGGATCTTTAAGATCCAGACATTGAGCTGGGAATGGTGTGTGTCCCTAACACAGCTACTGAGGGGTCAGACATGACTGAGGCGAGTGAGGGGCTCAGTGCCACCAGCTGGATTAGGACCACGGGTCACAGCCTGTGTGCTGGCTGCTGGCTGCTGGGGGCAATTGTCTGTGTCTTTCCCAAACCGAGTGTGCATGCGGTGAGTGTTTGCAGTCACTGGCAAACTCCAAGCTGAACCAACCAGGCAGAAGGAGGCGCTAGGTCTAGGTGGGGGTATCAAGTGGGTGGAGGGACTGTGTTGGTATTCATGGGGACCTGTGAGTGTGGGGTGCCTGTGGGACTAGTGCATGAGTACTGCATGATTGCAGCAAGCACCCAGCTGGACTAGCCACCAAGACTAGCCACCAAGTGGGGCAGCTAAGCAGCCAGGATCTGGACAGGGGTGCCAGACAGGCAGAGGGGCTGTGCCAGTGCTCAAAAACTGTGAATGTGGGTGTGCTTGTGAATATGGAGAGTGTCATGTGTGTGCTGCACTAGTGACCTGCCTCTGCCAGCTAAAGAGGAGGAGGGGACGTGGCTGGCTGAATCAGTATCTGGTGTGAGTCCTGAATGTGGATGCTGCTGGAGGCAGTGCCTTAGCTGGCTGCATGACCAGCCGTGTCCATGACCTCTGTGCGCATGTGGCGTGCACATTCAGCCTTACTGCTGGTTGGATCTGCAAACAAGGAAGTAACAGCTGTGTCCGTTGGCCTTGGACTGAGACCCTGAGGTCTTGGGCCTGGGCACCCTCCTGGGCAGGAGGATGCCATTTTTTGTGGCATCTGCTATGTATTGGCTGATTACACTCAGAAATCATAGGGTAGGAAACTCACGTTAGGTGTTGAAATGTTCAGAAATCCTTCTGCATATGCAAAACCAGATTATAAATCTCATAAAAATCACATGCAGTCATAGATTACAAACCAGAAGATCTTTTAATTAACTTGTACTTAATGGAGAAATTCAATTTGAACAGATCAGGGGATTTTCATTACACAATAATTTGCTGTGGAAAAGGAGCATTATTTGCTCTTTGCAGAGCTATGAGAGATTATAAATCATGACTTTCACCTCCTTTCTAAGCAACTGTTATCATTTTCAGCAATAACAATGCTTCTCTGTTTTTTTATACTCATCTGAAATATACTCTTACCATTCCACATCCTAAAAGTGATACAGAGTCATTTAGTTAGCTGGAATCAATTAATTTTGAATAGAGAAAATCTGTATAATGGGATTAATCTCCACAACATTTTTCATTTTGCTATGAGGCTTTACTAAGTACCAATCACCTTATTACCAGTCTATTTTTCAACTATTTATTGTTACACAGCTAAAAATTTTGCAAATTAATTTTGTTACTATACTACAGTAGGTTAATCAAGTTGTATGAAGATCAATCTAAGTAGGCAAAGTTAATTTTAGTTCTTTCTTTTTGGTCCATGTGAGCAATTGGTACTTTTATATTGATAAAAATCAATACATTACTCTTCCAAAACTCAAATTATTTAACATGTGATATGCAAAGTTCTTATCTAAAAATGCTACTTCTAAATACACAGTGACATTGTGTGGAAATATCTTGAAAACTAAATTCTAATAATGTCCCTACTCTGAAATTATCTTAGCCTGTTTCAGAAATAAATTACACATGTTGTTTTTAATGAAAAGAGAATTTCACTTTCTGAAGTGACAAACCTTTGTCAGACATTGGTGCCGAATAATGATTCACACCACAACGGGAAGGAGAACCAAGGGCTAGAGCTGGTTTGTACACGAAGGCCAGCGTCCTGCTGCACCTGCACAGGTTGCCATGAAGGGCGTTCTTCCCAAGAGAAACTCTGATGATACATACTCACGCTATTAAAATGCTGTCTTCAAAGTGCCTAGTTCTCTGCTAACAGAAAACTTTCATCCTTCACTTTCCTAACTTCCTACCCAGCTCCTTACGCGAGTCCAGATAAATTTGATCTAACATAATTGATTTTACATTTCTAGAACATCTGGAACATTTTACATTTCTAGAACTTCTGGAACATTTTACATTTCTAGAACAAATGGACTTACATGTATGACTTTAAAATGAATGTCATAACTAGTGAGTTAATTTTTCAGTCTTAATTTGTTACTTGAAAAGCTGTCTATACTTACGCTGTAAGGTTTAGTTATATTTTGTGGTGCCTGATTGATTTTACCTGAATCTAAAATAATCTTTTTTTCCTTTGTTGGGTGGAATTTGATTCATCTTTTAGGGAAAAAGATATGCAATAAATGTAAGTGAAGGGCTGTAATTCCCTTTAACATCAGTGGAGGGAGACAGGCACCCAGAAAGGGCGACTTGTCCCACCCAATAAATGTCTGGTGGGACATTTATTTATTTATTTATTCTAAGAGATAGTCCGCTCAGAATTACATTGTATCATATTTATTATGATGTGGTCACTGTTACACAAGTTCTGCTCATGGCGCTGGTTGCAAATGAGTATGGCAAAAGGTGTACGGTGGTGTAGCCACCAGTGAAACAGGCTACCTCGTACTACTCTGTTGCTGTATGCTGTCCCCCTTGCTGGTATCAAATCCTTCACACATGCCAGAATTATACATTACTCTTATGTAGTTCGTTAGGCAAAGAAGCGTGTAAACAAGCCAAAATTTTTCAATCCTGAAAAGCTCTCTGGATTTTAGCAACTGTGTGAGCTGTGAAAAAGAATATAAAGGCAGAAAATAAAGGAAATGGGGGTTTTGTTTAGAAATATTTTGTTTGTTTGCTTCAACTCTGAAAATGAACAGTCATATTATAATTCTCTTGGATGTGGGTGAAAAACAGTAACTGTTGTTAATGGTGACTGCTCATTTTGGTGTTCAAATCAGTATCTGTCTGAAAAGATTTCGTCGTATAGTACATAATTTTCTCAAGCAGTGTAGATCACTAATTTCCTTTGGAAGCGAATCAGCCAACATGTTATTCAGGACACACCTGGAGGGCAATTTGCCTGACTCAAGTTTTGTGAAACAGAAATGACACAATGTTAATTTGCTTTTAAACTGCTTGCCATGTCTAAGAATTAGATAAGCAATCAGATGAGACCAAACTGGATTCATTGAGATATCAGCCATGCAGTCCACTTCTTTTGCCTGATTGTAATAGAAAACCCTTTTATATGAGCAGTTAACATGTTCATATTTTCCACACTTGGCCTTTTCAGGAGTCCCCATGACAAATTCTTTGCTGATTTATATTCTCCTCTGCATTTGAAGAAAATATGAGCATGAAGTTTAACTTAAAATGTTTCAGAATTTTTTGTCTGTATGTTGTTACTGTTTATTACTTTACATCACGTCTTAGTCTATATATGGTACTGGGGGAATATGTAGCTCTATAGAGAGAAGTATTTGTGGATAAAGTCTATAAGAACATGCAAGCTCAGGATCCTATTAATTTATGTGTTTACAAACATTTGTATTCCCATATTAACATGTAATTTATTACTATTAATTTATTAATTGATCAATTAATACATAGCAATAATTTGCATAAACAGGATCTTAGCTTCTATTTGCAGTACTGCTAGCAACAACTGCAATCATAATATTTATTCTACATTTCAGTTAAGCTTAATTGATCAATCAATCAATTGATTGGGTTGATGGGGAGAGCCTCTGGAATGACTTATCTTTCTCCAGTCTTTCATCACACAGGATTTCAGTGCAAAAGCTAGTAGTCTCAGTTTAACTAAGATGCATCCATACTGGGTTATCTTTCAGAAGCTTACTGCTAAGGGATAAATGGACACGACCTCCAGCATCTTGAGGCCGAGGACTTCTCCTGCCCATCCTGGTGCCCAGAGTCTCTGCCTAGGCTGAGGGATGGGGCTGGCACTGACCCTTCAGCCAGTGGTGAGGCTGACAGAGAGACGACACTGACACAGCCAATCTCACAGGTGGCAAGAGAAAAGGCACTGTCTCCTGAAGCACACACATTCAGGACTCACATCAGACATGGGCACAGAGAGCCGTGTTCCCTCCTCCTCTTGCGCTGGCAGAGGTAGCAGGTGACTAGAATAGCACACACCACACTCTCCAGGTTCACAAGCACATGCACATTCGTGGATACCCTGAGCACTGGCATGGCCCCCCTACTCGACCAACACCCTTGTTGACAAACAAAACATCAATTGAATAGAAAGATATCAGTACAAACCACAACAGGGAAAAAGTTTCTGCTAAATCCTCTGTGTTATAACATGTAATGATCTAACATATGGACCTATTGTATAATTCTGAATGACAGACATCTGTTAAACACTCTGGATGATTGAGGTGCTAGAAGAAGAGTCCTGTATCTACAAGTTATATAGGAGGCAGGAACAGGCCTGGATGTATTCATCAGTCTAGCAGAGAGGGTGGATAATGTTCTGATACTAATTGTCCGGGGACAAACCCAGGTTCTTTCTCATGTCTCTGTTAAGATGAAATATAGCCACTTGGTGCAACAGCTGCCCCCTAATACATCAGGATCTTGGCAGGAGGTAGGATGGAGTAAGTTCATTTGCAGATTAAACAATAGCAATTGTGTTATAAGGTATTTCCTGGGGCTCATTGATCACAAGGAAGGAAATAAATGCAGCTAGTCATTATTCCCAGGAAACTGTTCTGGTTATTTTATCCTTTTCTATACATTTCTAAATGCTTCATGACAAGGTTGGATAACAAGTGCATGCATAGAAGGATGATAAGCATCTTAGAAATGCTTTTGGTAGAGACCCTGAAGGTTGTTGTTACTGTTATATGGAGAGAGTGAACAAATAATCTCTAAGGTACGTCTTTGCAATGGCTATTACTATTTCGTCAGTATGTGTAAGGCCTTTCCGGAAAATTACTGTACCATTTACTAAGCAACCAGTTTCTGTGAACTATCTCTTTACATTCCATTCAGCATGTAATTAATATTTAAGCATCTTTTTCCTACTCTTTATTTTTGTATTGTTTCTGAATGTCAAATATTTTTACAGCTTGAATAAACATTAGCCAGAGTCCTTAAATTAATGTTTGTGTATGTTTTCTGTTTAGTTTATGTACTGAATGTCTGAATATTTCTGTTTCTACCCTTAGGTGCATGCCAAGTACCACATATTGTTTTTTCTGCTTGCAGAAATATGATTTATTCATTGATTGAGGCATAACACAAAATAATCGGTAATAGGAGGTAAGAACTGAAAGATCTTTTCGCGATTCTGGGATTTTGAAGACAAAACCAAAATTCTTATACTCTTAGTAAGTTCTTGACATAAACCCACAGAATGTAATAGAAAATCTTAATTATTTTTAATAGGAAGGACAGTAGACTTAAAATACTTTACAGGGACAACTCTGCAAAGCAAAGGAAATGTGTTCTAACAAAAAAAAAAAAAAACAAACCCAAGCCAAAAACCAAAAAAAGCCAAAAGGGAATCTGTTTCCTATTTAAAACCTAGAGCTATTGTAATTCTTTGAAAATTACACTGAGTATGTGGTTTTGTATGTCGTTTTTAAATTGGAGCTTGTGGTGGGTTGATTCCTTTTAAAATTAACTTATTTTGTATTACACTTAGCTGAAACACCCTTGGGAAATGCACTCTTTATAAATAGGCTACCATAGAGATCATATTTAGGCATATCTGAGCATAATATTAAAAATGTATTTGTCTCTGGGAGACTGGGTTGGGATCACCACATTTAACACCTATTGACAGAACTGGTTTCTACTAATTTTCTTTTCAAATCTATTAATCTTAAACAGTTCAATACTCTGGCAACAGGATCCATAATTAAATTATATGTTATTTCAAATCTTTTGATTATTCCTGTGACTGAATATTCTCCAGTTCTTTTTCTTATGACAAATACTGAATAATCATCCCTTATTCATCATCTGTACCACACTAATCATGAATTTTTAGGCCTTTCTCATAGCTCCCCTTAGCCATACCTTTTTCAAACTGAAGAGTTCCTAGACTGCTTACTCTTTATACAGAGACATCCAAAAATGTGGAGGCAGAGAACAGGATGGATATCATTCATGCTTTAAATGAAGAATGTAATCCGAACGGACATAAAGATCTTGTCAATGGGAGGAAAGAACTTATTACAAAAAACCTACACCACTTAGATATACGCAAGTTTATGAGGCTGATGGGATCTACCCGGGGGTACTGAAGATGTCTGAAGTGCTCACCAAGATACTTTATGTCGTTTATCAGCCATCCTGGTTAATTGGGGAGGTCCCTGTGGACTGGGGGTTAACAAATGTGACACCCATCTACAGGAAGGGAAGGGAGAAGGATCCAGGGAACTACAGGCCTGTCAATGTAACCTCAGCGCTAGTGAAGATTATGTAGAAGATTATCCTGAGTGTCATCATGTGACACATACAGGACAACCAGATGATTAACCCCAATTGGCATGGGTTTATGAAAGGCAGGTCTTGCTTGACTAACCTGATCTTCTCTGTCACAAGGTAACCCACTTAGTGGATGAGAGAAAAGTTGTGAATGTTGTCAACCTAGACTTTAGTAAAGCCTTTGACACTGTTTTACACAGCATTCCCCTGGAGAAACTGGATACTCATGGCTTGGATGAGTGTACTCTTCACTGGATAAATACTGGCTGGATGGCTGAAACTGAAGAGTAGTGGTGAACGGAGTCAAAATCCAGTTGGCAACCAGTCACAAGCGGTGTTGCGCAGGGCTCCAAACTGGGGGCTGTTCTCTTTAATATATTTATCAATGATCTGGACGAGAGGAACAAATGCACCCTCAGTAAGTTTGGAGATGATATCAAGTTAGGTGGGTGTGTTGATCTGCTTGAGGGGAGGGAGGCCCTACAGAGGGGTCTGGACAGGCTGGATTGATGGGCTGAGGCCAATGGTATGAGGTTCCATAAGGCCAAGTGCCGGGTTCTGCACTTCAATTCCATGAACTGTTACAGGCTTGGGGAAAGGCGGTTGGCAAGAGAACCAGAAGA
>NW_010395843.1:54281-55947 GCF_000710305.1 Buceros rhinoceros silvestris
GGAGATGTTGGTCAACAGGGGCTGAATATGAGCCATCAGTGTGCTCAGTGGTCAAGAAGGCCAACAGCATCCTGGCTTGTGTCAGAAACAGCAGGGCTGCCATGAGTAGGGAAATAATCATCCCCCTTTACTTGGGACTGGTTAGACCACACTTTTCCTACAAGAAGGGCATTGAGGTGCTGCAATGAGTCCAAAGAAGGGCAACGAAGCTAGTGAAGGGTCTAGAGCACAAGTCTTTTGAGAAGCAGCTGAGGGAACTGGGGTTGTTTTGCCTGGAGAAAAGGAGGCTCAGGGGAGAATTTATGCCTCTCTAGAACTACCTGAAAGGAGTTTGTAGCGAGTTTGGGGTCAGTTTCTTCTCCCAAGTAACAAGGATAGGACAAGAGGAAATGGTCTCAGGTTGCACCAGATCAGGGTTTAGGTTGGCTATCAGGAAAAAATTCTTTACAGAAAGCATTGTTAAGCATTGGACGAGGCTACCTTGGCTACCACCAGGGAAGTGGTGGAGTGCTTTGTTTTATCTCTGCCAGCATAGAGTAGACAATTTTGGAGGAGCATCCACAAATCACAGGCACCATTTCTCATCTACATGCACTCCAATATAACTTTCCTGAAGGGATAGCAGCTAATTTAAAGTGTGTTACTCAGTAACAATGAACCTACATGCTGCAAAATAAGATATGAATATCTTCAGGTTAATTGAAATCCCAAGAATTACCAGAGCTGTGGTACCATGGAGACAGACTGCCCAGGTTAGTTTCAGTGCATTTGTATACTTTAGCTGTGGCCACAGAATACTTGAGCGGCATGAACAGGAGCAAGGCCTGTAGCAAACCTTGTTTTACTGGGATTTTAGTAGATCTGAAGTCTTTGAACAGCACTATCCTTGGCTTACATGAAGCTAGCAGATAAAACTTCTGTAGTCTCGATTTTGGAGTGACTCCTGACTAGATCCTTTCACCTGTAAATCCACAGAACTCTGTTTTAAGTTCTGAAATGAACCAGATACACTCCTTGGTTTGGGATTGGTTTATGTGCTGGCTTGTTTTTAAAATAGATGAAGCTGAGGAGGAAACGGAGCACTTGCTTGTTAACCAGGTGAAGAATAAACGTCACCAAGAAGGAAGGAAGGAAAACACTTCTAAATTTATCGAAAATTAATTTAATGAACTATAGCAATATATTTGTAACGAAGGGCTTTTAATATGTTTGACTTTGGGTTTAGTTCATTTTTCAGCTTCATATTATTTTATAAAATAAGAAGGTTCATCAGAGCAGTAATGTCTCCTGTGCTGGCACCTGGCCCTGGAAATACTGTAAAAGCAAATTTCTCTGACACTCAGGGCACTTTTATGAAACCTCAGGCTCACCTAAACTTCCTGCAGATTTCTTGGCATTTGACAAATCAGCTGGAAAAGGGAGGATTCAGTCCTGCTCTTATCTTTGGGTTTAGACTTTGAGTGGTGAAAAGTGATCCTAGAGGCTTAGAGGAATGCTTAATTAAGAACAGAATGTTGTAAAACATGCAAGAAAGAAAAACAGATTTCCATACAGGGAAAACTTCCTATGGAATCCTCTGGTGTAAGTCATAATCTATTATTGCTATTATGTAAAATCTTTATTTACACAATTATATACAATTATAGAAACATTAATATTTATAATT
>NW_010395844.1:0-3003 GCF_000710305.1 Buceros rhinoceros silvestris
GAGGTCTCTTCCGACCGGATGATTCTATGATTCTATGATTTCACAGAGCCCGAGGGTGCAGTACAAACCAAGCTGTTACGGAGTAAAAAGACCCTTCCTTTGTCTTGCTGTCTATCCTCATTCCTTTCTCTCTCTTGACAATGGAAACCACGTTGAAGGTGGTTCTCTGACCTGACAATATTATTTACCCTGATAAACTGAGGACAGTTTACTGCAGTGCTTTTCACTGTCTACTGCTGTACTATAGGAGGGAAGTGGTTTATGAAATAGGCAGAAACTAAACTATTTTGGTCTTTATAGATCAATAGAAACCTTTAAAATCCACCCAGAGATCTGAAGGCAGGTGGTGCAAACCAAAAAATTATAATGTTATATATTCACACCGAGAAATCAATTCAATAAAGAAGCCACAGTTTTTTATATTGCCTTTGGTTTCTAAGCTGGTTCGAGGTATAACTACATTCAGGGTACCCTGCAGTAAAATAGTCTCAAAACTATAAACACAAGAGCTAATGTCTCTTTAGATAGGAGGTATCATATTCAGATGGTATGACATTATCACATGGAAAACAAAACAAAAAGAAAAATACCTTCCTCTACGTCTTGCTTGCACAATGATGGTATAACTGTGGCATAAACTGATCTTACAGTGCCTGGAAATCTCACTGCTCGACAGTACAGAAACTGGCAACCACCCACTCCCAGAGATATCCTCACCTCACCTTATGTTTTGAATCACCTACCCTACCAATTACCTTGTGAGTGTACTTCAACTGTGCTTCAGCTGCCCAGCTGTTACTTTTTCACAGAGCATGATAGCTGTTGTAAGAGTCTCTCGGTCTCCTGAATGTTACCACCACAGTGAAAACTCTCAAGTAGGTGCTCCTACACTTCACAGTCCTGCTCTCTGGAGCAAAGACTAAGCCAGGTATAAGACAATCATTACAAGGGACAAAAAAGATTTTTTTTTTAATCAGAACTATTCTTTGAAACCTCCAACAGGAAAGATGAAACATTTTGAAGAGTAGTTCTAATCACTGCCAGATCAACAGGTCTTTGTGCTTTCTCGTACCAAAAGTAAGCAACACGCATATCAAGCCTAGTGTAAGTGTTCTTCATTTGTTAGCAGGAAAAAATGATGAGGTCTCTACACTATACATCAGTTTCAACTTGAGATATATTCAGTCTCTTTGGAGCAATTTCTTCAACAGAATCTGATAACTTTCCTCTTTTAAGAAAGTACTAATTTCATTACCTAGCAATGAATACAAATATTCCTCTTTTTTGTTTGGTTTTTTGTTGGTTTTTTGCTTTTTACTTCTGTTTTACAAAACAACTTGAGGTGTAGGATGTAAGTCTGAAATAAGACTCTGTTTCTTGAAGAAGATAGTTTCTCTATGTGTAGTTTCTTATGTCAGTGTCGGCGGACTAGTATTACACTCACTCTGCCTTAGAAACCACTGTGTTAATAAGCCTCGAATCCTACTCACATGATCACAATATTTAGACATTCTATTGCTTGGATATCAAGCCATGAACTTTTATCTCTACAGAAATTATATTTCATGCATAGAAATAGAAAACTCAAAAAGGGGAGGTAGAGGAAGGAAATGTTAAAGGGAAGATGAAAAAGAGGAAGAGATCGTCCTGAAGATAAATTTAAAAACAAGAACTTATTTACATATCTTTAGATTAGTGATCCCCAACCTACACCTCCCAGACAGAATGTTTCCTGTAAGACTCTCTGATGTTCTTCACAGCTGCACAAATGAAATTACCTGATGGGGATTGGTTTACTGTATGAGAATGAAGGCTCCTAACAATAGTTTTGTAATCAATAAAAAATTGTGAAACTATTATTTTGATCCTGTACCATGATTTATCTGAAAAAACAGTAATCTGGATTGTCAGAAATGAGCTCCTGTTTGACAGAGATTCAAAAATGTAATTCTAACATTTGAATAAAAATCCACATTTCTTTTTTACCTGATTTTCCCTGTAATTCAAAGAAGTTTTTTCTTCTTTCAGAGCAGCTGATCTGATGAGGACAATATGCTTCGTTTATTATAAGAAAATGAAGAAGAAAAATGGTAGGCTTTTGAGAAGTTGGAGCTCCAGATTCTACTACTAAGAAATGAGAAACAAGGTTCTAAAATATTACTTTAATGATTGCCCTCAGGGCACTGTATTTCTGTCAAGAGTAGAACTTCAGATGCTGTCAAAATATCAGGAATGTGCAGCTCACAGCACATGAGCTGATCCATAAATTGGGAAAAAAAAAACCCAAACCAAAACACCAAAGACAAAAAAGCCCACCTTGAATGATGGAGAAAAACTTAAGCCGGAGTTGGATTATATTGGCAGGGTGATATATGAAGGCTTATATTATCACAGGCAGCCGTTGTCCTTTCTTGTAACAAGTTTATCATGAATTTCCAGTGGTAGCAGCCTTCCACCTTTTCCAGCATTAAATGACCATTTCAGAGTAAGGACCTGAAAGTTTTTTCACGAACCGAGCATATTTGTTCTCAGCCAGCAAAAATCACAGCTGTTAATAATGAAGCAACTAAATTACCATTTTCTCTCCCTGAGGAGAATCCAGCCAGGGAAACAGATGGGCTAGCAAAAGTGATAATTCAGATTCTTACACGCACACGAGATTAAACTGGAAAATAGTTGATTCTTACGTTAATCAGCAAATGTTTTATATGTTACACTGCCGAACTGAAACAGTGAAAATGCTGTGTGTGTTAAACCAACAATAGTGACTGGAGAGATAGAAGTTCTTTTTTATATATTTTTTTTTCTTAAAGGCTAGGAAAAAACACAGAAAAACTAATGCTTTCTAGTGATAGTCTAGTGGGGGGGGGTTCCCTTTAATTTTAAAAAAGATGAATACATAAAGCATACCCCAAAGAGCAGTACCATTAGAAGTGAGATCCACAGGGTATCTTTTATTGGCCAATGGATTATTTTCCTTTAATATGAGATTTAATCCATTCC